>NW_006922067.1:837669-840986 GCF_000298275.1 Orycteropus afer afer
AAGGCTCAGGGGTCCAAGATTATCTTCTGTGTCTGTATTAATTGGTTTCCCTTTTCTTTGTTGAAGAGGGTTTGTGCAATCCTTCTGCCTAGTCCACCATCTTGCTCTGCCTCCCTTAGTAATAACTTTTAACAAACCACTTATGAATTAATCACAAAAGATAAACTGATTTGTACTTTTCCTATTTTTCTGCTTTTGTCATGATTAGAGTTTGACAAAGAACATATACCCTATTATATAAAACAATTGTACATGTCTAATGTCTTGAATTTCTTCTGTGCTAGTTCCATCTTCAGCCAGCTGAAAGAACCTCTGTAACTTTTCCCAAGTATTACAGAAGCAATTCTTTGGCAGCATCTGAAGTTTAATGAGAGGTACAACTCCAGCTTACATATAGTGATACTTAACTTGCTTATTTTGCTATTTTTTTTTTGTTGTTGTTGTTGTTAGTGAACAAACATTTCATTCTTCTTTCAGCTTTCATTTATATACAATTTTCTCTTTTAAATGGTATAATCAGTTTTCTCTACCTTCTCTTAATTGTGTGGATATTTAGGTACTGCTGCTTCACTCATTTTTATTCAATTCTTAATATATCCTTGATTTACAGAACATAAAACCTTAAAGTTATATAATATCTATGGAAGCAGTATGTAAAAAGATTGAAAAATCCCCCACCACATTCTCATTTTTACCACTTCAATCATTACTTCTCATCTTTGATGTGCCTTGAAACACATTATCTTTGGTGTACTTTCCTTAATAAATACTACTTTTCTACAATTCTAAACCAGGAAGAAAGTTTCTGGTTCTTAGAAAGCTTGTGTAATTTCATTGACCCTTTGGATAAATAAAGTCTGTTATAGTACTTAAAATATCAAATTATAATATGGTATTTTATTTAAAAAAAAATGTATCACTGAGCTGCAAATCATGGATGGTGTTTAGAAGAATAAAAGATGTGAAAAACTTTTGTTTTTCATGTGAATAGTTTTTAACAAAATTTTATGAATTGGTGTGTAGATATTTTTTTGTTAACATACTATATAGTAATGCAAAAGTACATATTCACCCAGGTAACAAACAATTTGTGAAAAAAATGTAATTGCAAATACAGGTAGAAAATTAGAAAAATCACTTAATTTCAGTGAACTTAAATTTTTACTCTGTAATTTGGAGGTAATAATATTATCTTTACAGTGGTAATACAAAGACTAAAATTCACATTGTTTTATAAAGCACTTTAAGTTGGAAAATAATAAGTTTGACATATATCAAACCTACAGAATATAGTAGGATAATATAACAGTCCTCACTGTGTATCCATTTTTCAGATTCAAAACATTTGACTGTTTTAATATTTTTCCTTCATATCATTTCTAAATAAAAAGTTAAGAGTCAAAAGCTTTCTCTCCTGAAAACCAAACCAAACTCACTGATGCTGAGTCAATTCAACTTATAGCAAACTCTCCTTGGTTTTCTGAGGTGGTAACTCTATGCAAGTAGATTGCCCAATCTTCCTTCTGAGGAGTGGCCGGTGAATATAAACTGCCAGACTCCTGGTTAGCAGTCAAATGTCTTAGGCACTTTGCCACCAGAGTTTCCATGAATCATTCCTATTTCCTTCTTTTTTTCTCTCCACATTTTCTCTGAAAATTTTTATGTAATCATTCCATATGTATCTGTAAACATTATGTAGTAATTAAAAAAAAAAAAATTAATTAGTAAAGCTCACCTTGCTGTGAAACCAAAACTGAATCTTTTGCCACTGAGTCGATTTCAACTCACAGTGACCTGATAGGACAGAGTAGAATTGCTGCAAAGGATTTCCAAGGCTGTAAATCTTTAAAGCAGAATGCCACATCTTTCCCCTTTGGAGAAAGGCTGATAGTTTCAAACTGCTGACCTTTTCGTTAGCAGCTGAATGTTTTAGCCATATCCCTAAATAGTGGACTTACATATTGAACAATTTACTTTAAAGATTTATCTACATTGACTTATTTAGATCTGGCATATTCTTCTTTATGTGTTGTTTAATATTGTACATAATAAAGATTGAACAAATATGGACACAGTTAATTATACTTGATAGAAATCACCAGTAGCGTTCTATTTGAATATAAGAGTTATTTTCTCCAATCAGAAGGGTTTGGAGGTGGAGGGTCAGAGGTTACACAATGTGGTAAGAAGCCAGGCTTTCCTATTCCATCAATAATCCCTGACATTTTTTCTAAGACCTGCAGGCTCAAAAATAGAAGGAAGTTGCTGTTTTTCACTACATAATGTCCTCATTATTAAGCAAGAAGCAGGCAAGCGGTGAGAGATTTTCAGACACCATTCACTTTTCTCTTTAAAGGAGACAAGCACTTTTCTCAGAAGTCACTCAGCAGGCCTCTCTTCAAATGCAATTAGTAAGGATGTAAGTCACAAGGCAGCCAAAATACAAGAGATCATTTAGAGCATTTTGTTTATTTTTTATAGTAGAAGGTCAAAAATATTGATTTATTGGAACTTATTTCATAGCCAAAAATAGTGTCTAACAATAGCATGCCAAAATTTGTTGAACCATTCCTCTCTTTGGTCAACATTTAGGCTTTCTTCAACTTGTGGCTGTTATATTGAATGCTAAAACTAATACTATTAAGCATATATATACAATGTGCAGCGGCGTGGAGATGGTATGTGTGTGCGTGTGTGTGTTTGTGTGGGGGGGGTATTAGCTACTAAGCATCTTAACTACTTTCATGAGTAGGATAAATTTTCATTTTTTGATAGTTGTGTGTCTCTCACTAAAGACACTAACAAATTAAAAACCAAACTACTGCCATCGAATGGATTCCAACTCACAGTTATTCTCAGTGTGTTTCTAAGGCAATAAATCTTT
The DNA here is from genome assembly GCF_000298275.1 of Orycteropus afer afer. Taxonomy (NCBI): domain Eukaryota; kingdom Metazoa; phylum Chordata; class Mammalia; order Tubulidentata; family Orycteropodidae; genus Orycteropus; species Orycteropus afer. Next base: position 840,554 of record NW_006922067.1, read on the forward strand.
ACAGAAGCTGACCGACTACTTCAACTTTTTTCTGTGGAGCAGCTTGTGGGTTAGAACCACTGACCTTTTTTATCAGCTAAATGCCTTAACCACTACACCACCAGAGCACCTTATATAAGCCACAGGTAAGAGATAATTAGTATCCCAATCCCTGTTGAAGCTAGGGTATGGTCAAAGACTGAAGTGCCAACACTTAGATAAACTTAATCCTCAGTATAATTATTTCACAACTGGGATGCAGTTAAGTAGTGGCCATAGAATATTTTAATTGGTGACAATGGCAATAGCAGTACAATTAACTTCTTGGAACAATGGTGACACCTATGTAAGTGCATAGGTAATAGCCCAGTTTATAGACTGAGACAGACTAGGAAGAAGGAAGAGGCCATCCACTTCTGAAAGAATTGGCCAGGGAAAACCTTATGAATAGCAA
>NW_006922067.1:844996-851488 GCF_000298275.1 Orycteropus afer afer
GGCAGTGTTTCATTCTGCTGTGCATGGGGTTGCTATGAGTCGGAAACGACTCGACGGCACTTGACAACAACAACAACATGTAAGTTTGAACATCTTACAATCAATAGTGAGTATGGTTTTCTTACTGAATCGATATTGAGTTCCAGATATTGAATATTTAGGTAGAAACTAATATCCTTATAACAAATCATTATCTTCATGCTTTAATTTCAAGTCAGTTTCTGTTGCTTGAAACTCAGAATATTGAAAGATAAAAATGGAATGTTATTCAATCTTGAGTTTTACTGATGCTGAAAAATTGCTTTCCAAATTTGTTGTAGCAATTGTACTCTTCAACAAGCAGTACAAATGCTGATCCTGAATTTTACATCCTTTTGATAACTTAGCATTACTAAATTTAAAACTTTTGCCCAACTAATATGAAAACGGATCTTCCTGTAATTTTGACTTCCCTCATATGTTATGTATTAACAAACTCAGCATTTCTCAAGCTAAAAGAAATTTCTCAATTTTCTTAAAAGGAAAATTTTAAGCCTTGAGTTACAATATTGAAATATTCTAATGGGCAAAATATTGAATGATACAGAAAGCATCAAAAGAAGATGGAAGGCACACACAGAGTCACTGTACCGAAAAGAACCGGTCGATCTTTATCAATTTCAGGAGGTGGCATATGTTCAAGAACCAATGATATTGAGGGAACAGATCAAAGCTGTGCTGAGAGAATTGGCAAGGAAAAAGACTCCAGGAATTGATGGAATACCTATCGAGATATTTCAACATACAGATGTCCCACTGGAGGAACTCACCCAGTTATGCCAAGAGATCTGGAAGACAGTTACCTGTTCAACTGACTGGAAGATATCCATATTTGTACCCATTCCAAAGAAAGGTGATCCCACAGAATGTGGAAATTATCGATCAATATCATTAATATCACATGCAAGTAAAATCTTACTGCAGATAATTCAAAAAAGGTTTCATCAGTATCTTGACAGAGAACTTCAAGAGGTGCAGGCTGGATTCAGAAGAGGAGGTAGAATGAGGGATATCATGTCAGATGAATCTTGGCTCAAAGTAAGGAATACCAGAAAGATGTTTACTTGTGTTTTATTGACTATGCAAAAGCATATGATTGTGTTGGTCATAACAAATTGTGGATAACCTTGAGAAGAATGGGAATTCCTGAACACTTGCTTGTAATCATGAGTAACTTGTACATAGACCAGGAGGCTGTTGTTCAAACAGAAAAAGGGAACACTGCATGGTGTAAAATCAAGAAGAGCATGTGTCAGGGTTGTATACTTTCACCATACTTATTCAATCTATATGCTGAGCAAATAATCTGAGAAGCTGGACTATATGAAGAAGAACATGGCATCAGGATTGGAGGAAGAATCACTAACAACCTGCGATACATTGATGACACAACTTTGCTTGCTGAAAGTGAGGATGACTTGACGTACTTACTGACGAAGTTTGAAGAATACAGTCTGCCATATGGATTACATCTCAATATAAAGAAAACAAAAATCCTCATATTCACCTATAAGCAGCATTATGATAAATGGAGAAAAGATTGAAATTGTCTAAGACTTCACATTGCTTCATTCTACAATCAATGTCAATGGCAGCAGCAGTCAGGACATCAGACAATGCATAGCCCTTGGCAAATTGGGTGCAAAGGACCTCCTTCAAGTGCTGAAGAGTAAAAATGTCCCCTTGAGGACTAAGGTGTGCCTGACATAAGCCATGGTATTTTCAATCGCCTCATATGCATGTGATAGCTGGACAATGGATAAGGAGGACTGAAGAAGAGTTGATGTTTTGAGTTGTGTTGGTTAAGAATTCTGAAAGTATCCTGGACTGCTAAAGGAACTAACAGGTCTGTCCTGGAGGAAGTACAGCCAAAAAGGTCCTTGGAGGCTAGAATGGCCAGACTTTGTCTCACCTACTTTGGTCATGTTGTAAGAAGGGACCATTCTCTGGAAAAGGGTGTCATGCTTGGTAAGGTGGAGTGTCGATGAAAGAGGGGAAGGCCCTCAATGAGATGGATTGACACAGTGGCAGCAGCGATGGGCTCAAGTATATCAAGAATCATGGAGCTGGCTCAGGACCAGGCAGTGTTTCCTTCTGCTGTGCATAGGGTGACTACGAGTCAGAGCCAACTCGATGACATCTAACAACAACAACAATATGTGTTTTCTTCAGGAGATTAATCTTTTTATATGTATGCTAGATATTCAGAAAATCCTTGCATGGCATAAATATTTAAGTTAAATGTTGGAGTTTCAAAATCACCCATTGGTGCTTCAGGATACAGGCCTGGTGATCTGCTTCTGAAAGATCACAGCCTTGAAACATCTATGCAGCACAGTTCTACTAGGACACAGCATGGGTCAAAATGAGTCTAAATCAATAAGACAGCAATGAACAAAAAGTACACAGATTTCCACTTTCACATGAATCTTGTACAAATATTTTGCTCAATTTCCAATTTGATTATTTGTATTTTTTCTTATTTATTTGTAGAAATTATATATTTATTCTGGATAGCAATAATTTTTGTCACAAAATATGACAAAACCTTCTCTAAATATGTGATTTGTCTTTTGATACACTGTTAACATATTTAGAAACATGGAAGAGCTTTCCCAAGAGTATTCAAAGGAGATGGAATGTCCTGTGGATTACAGGCAGTCCTCAGGTTATGAATTAGATCTGTTCCTCAGTTTGTCTTTTAGTCTCATTTATAGGTAAGTCTTAACAGGTGCATATGGTAATTATTTACATTTGCTTTAATGCAAGAAAAGCTTGAAGCCTTTTCAGTTATTTAAAAGCCACAGCAAGTGAATGTGTCTATGATGGAGAATTTATTGTGAGCAGTGGTTAGTTCAATCAATTGCTTCATAGTGAGGGTAAATTTACATAATATTAATGAGCATCAGTATGAGTTGAATTATGCATATCAGTGAGTATGAATATGAGTTATCAGTGAATTGGATGTTTGGTAACCCAGAGACTAGCTGTAATTCATTCGTTCAAAAATATTTACTGATTATATTTTTATTAGTCTGTGTCTAATAAGAATATAAAAACAACACAATGATTTAAATAGGAGAAATTTAATACAAATAATTATTAAGCTACAGTAAAAGAGAGACTATATAAAATATATGCCAAGAAATATAGAAGACAGCTATCTGGCCAAACAACTGGAAGAGATCCATGTTCATGCCTGTTCCAAAGAAAGGTGACCCACCAAAATGTGGAAATTATTGAATAGCATCGTTAATATCACATGCGAGTAAAATTTTGCTAAAGATAATTAAAAAATGGTTGCAGCTGTATATTGATAGGGAACTTCCAGAAATTCAAGCTGGATTCAGAAGAGGACATGGAATAAGCAATATCATTGCAGATGTCAGATTGATATTGAATGAAAGCAAAGAATAACAGATGAACCAGGTTTACCTCTGTTTTATTGACTATGGAAAGGTATTCAGCTCTGTGGATCATAAGAAATTATAGATAACATTACAAAGAATGAGAATTCCGGAATACTTAATTGTGCTCATGAGGAACCTGTACGTAGACCAAGAGAATGTCATTCAAACAAAACAAGGGGACACTGTATGGTTTTAAATCAGGAAGTATATGTTTCAACAGTGTATCCTTTCACCATATATATGTATTCTGTAGGTTGAACAAATAATCTGAGAAGTGGAGTGTATGAAGAAGAATATAGAGTCAAGACTGGAGGAAAACTCATTAACAACTTGTGATATGCAGATAACAAAACCTTGTTTGCTGAAAGTGAAAATGACTTGAAGTGCTTACATATGAAAATGAAAGATTGCACTCTTCAGTATGGATTACACCTTAAAGAAAACAAAACTCCACTCCTCACAAATGTACCAGTAAGTAATCTCATGATAAATGGACACAAGATTGATGATATCAGGTATTTTATTTTGCTTTGATCCATGATAAACACTCAAGGATGTAACAGTCAAGAAATCAAACATTGCATTGCACTAGGCAAATCTGTTGCAAAAGACCTCTTTAATGTGATGAACGGCAAATATGTCTCTTTGAAAACTAAATTGCTCCTGACCCAAACAATGATATTTTTGATTGCCTTATATGCATGTGGAAAATGGACAATGAATAAGGAAGGCCCAAGAAGAGCTGATGCCTTTGAATTTTTGTGTTGGCAAAGAATACTGAAAATACTGTCAGAAGAATATACAAATTTATCCTGGAGGAAGTGCTTCCATAATGCTCCTTAGAAGTGAGAAGAGCCAGACTAAACCTCTCTATTTTGGTCATGTTATCAGAAGGGGTCAGTCTTTGTAGAAGTATATAATGTTTGGATAAGTAGAGGATCAATGAAATATGGGAAGACCCTCAATTAGATGGACTGACACAGTGGCTATAAGGATGGATTCTAGCACAGCAAAATTGTGAGGATGGCACAGGACCCAGCAGTGTTTAGTTCTATTGTACAAAGGGTTGCTATGAGTCTGAGCCAACTGAATAGCACCTAACAGCAACAAGAATAACAGAAAATATAAGAAAATGCAACATGGATCCCTAGGTCTGAGAGAGAATGTTCAAGGAGAGACAAATTTGGAAAGAGTGTCCTCCTCAAAGCTAGAGTTTAACCAGTGTTGGAGAAAGTGTAATTGCAGCTCATTAGAGAGCAGAGAAGGTCACAGATTTCCCTGGCTGAAGACTGGTTTTCAGTCACTGGGCAAGCAGAAAGAAACCATCCTGGGTTATAGGTGGGGTACAATCCAAATTGCATCCAAATGATAGAGGCATAGGTTACAGAAGTGAGGTCAATGGCAAAGCTCTAAGGTTCACGTGGGGCACAGGCAAGTTTTAGCCAGAAGCAAAGCATACAAGTGATATTTGGAATATGAACAGTGGGGAAACCAGGAGGTCAGGAGTGGGTGGTATCCACATTAAGAGGGCTGTGGAAAAGTTATCACTAGGCCAATTCAGGGCTATAAAAACTCTGAGAGACATCTTATTCTGGGTGTGTGGATGGGGTAGCGCACCAAATTCTCACAGTCACTTTGCCAGCACCCTGTGAGCAGTCAGAAAGAGCAGGAAAGCAATGTCCTTTTGACACCCTCAACTGAGAAAGCTTAACATACTCACTGAAAAAAAAAAAAAAAAAAAAATCAACTCAGGAATTTGGCCTGTTTTGTCACAGCATATATTGAAGGGTTAATTTAGAAAATGAGAGGCAATGATTTACTGGCAAAACATATGATATGCCAGGCAATATGTTAAGTGCTAAAATGCCACAAAGTTAAAAGATAAGATTATTCTCCCCTTGGACATTACAACCTAGTAGGGGATACTTCATATTAGTCAAAAACATTTCTCATTTCATAAAATTAAATATGCAATAAAATGATAAATGTTTGCGAGACAAATATAGAGTGGTATAAAATTATAGTACATTTACAGAATTTAAGAAAAACAAAACTGAAGACAAAGATTAGTTTGGAGCTAAAATAATATATTAACATTTAAAATGTCACCAGGATATTTGAATCAATATAGTCAGCTTATAAGGTATAAATGAGGAGTCAGCCACAGAGATCCAGATGAGGAGGGGGAACCCATGCCACACCCCACAAGAAGCAATGTGGGAAGCAGGAGAAAGGACAGTATAAAGGCTAGGGGGATTGAGAGAGAGGAAGGAGTCAGCCACAGGGATTCAGGTAGGGAGAACTTGGAGAGGTTTCCAACAGCTAAGGAAGACAAACTTGTCTGTCGGTTTGTCCTACTGTGGTGACATGTTGCTTTGAGTTTTGAGGCTGTGCCACTGGTGTTTCAAACACTGAAGGGTGCACATGGTGCACAGGTATCAACCCAGCTTACAGACTGAGACAAACTAGGAAGAAGGAAGAGGTCATCCACTTCTCAAAGAATTGGCCAAGGAAAGCCTTATGAACAGCAGAGAAACACTGTATGATATATTATTAGGAAACTTTATGACTAGTCAGGAAACATCATCCAATAGAAGAAGATGAGTCACTTATGATAGAAGGCTCTCAAAATAGGACTGGGAAAGAGCTGCATCATTAGAGCAAAACCAGCCTTACTCACGTGGATAAGGTAAAGCTTCTGAGACCTCCATTTGCTGATGTGGCACCAATCAAACTGAGGAGAAACATATGCAAACATCCATTAATAATTGCAACATGGAATGTACGAAGTATGAATCTCAGAAAATTGGAAGCTGTCAAAAATGAAATGGAATGTATAAAGATTGATATCCTAGGCACTAGTGCAATGAAGCTCACTAGGAGCTCTGGTGGCATAGTGCCCAAGGCATTTAACTGCTAACCAGAAGGCTGGTGGTTCAAACCCACCAACCACTCCTCGGAAGGAAGGTTGGGCAATCTACTTCTGTAGCAATACTGCCTCGGAAACCCAAGAGGGGTCACTATGAGTCAAATCTGACTTGAA
>NW_006922067.1:852148-868469 GCF_000298275.1 Orycteropus afer afer
ACAAGGCCAGGAGCTAATTGTGGAACAGACCATCAACTGCTCATATGCAAGTTCAACTTGAAGTTGAAGACAATTAAAACAATTCCATGAAAGCCAAAATATGATCTTGAATATATCTTTCTTGAATTTAGAGACCAATTAAAGAATAGATTTGATGCATTGAACACCAATGACCGAAAACCAGAAGAATTGTGGGAAGACATCAAGAAAATTATCCATGAAGAAAGCAAGAGGTCACTAAAAAGATGAGAAAAGAAGAGAAGAGCAAAATGGATGACAGAAGAAACTCTGAAACTAGCCCTTGAGCAGAGATTAGCTAAATAAAGCAAATGGAAGAAATGAGAAGATCAAAGAGCTGAACCAAAGATTTCAAAGAGCAGCTTGAGCAGAAAAAGCCACTTACTATAATGAAATGTGTAAAGACCTGGGATTAGAAAACCAAAGGGAAGAATATGCTTGGCATTTATCAAAATGAAAGAATTGAGGAAAAAATTTAAGCCTTGATTAAATAGAAAGATTCTATGGGCAAAATATTGAATGATGCAGGAAAGATCAAAAGAAGATGGAAGGAATACACACAGTCACTGTGCCAAAAAGAACTTGTAGGTCTTCATCCATTTCAAGAGGTGGCATATGATGTAGAACCAATGGTACTGAAGGAAGCAATCGAAGCTGCAATGAAGGAATTGGTGAAAAAAATTCTCTGGGAATTGATGGAATACCCATTGAGATATTTCATCAAACAGATGCCCCACTGGAGGCACTCAGTCTGTTATGCCAAGAGATTTGGAAGACAGCCACCTGGCCAAGTGACTGGAAGAGATCCATATTTGTACCCATTCCAAAGACAGGTGATACCACATAATGTGGAAATTATCAAACAATATCATTAATATCACATCCAAGGAAGATCTTACTGAAGATAATTCAAAAACATTTGCAGCAGTATATTAACAAAGAACTTCCAGAGGTTCAAGCTGGATTCAGAAGAGGACATGGAACAAGGGATATCATAGCTGCTGTCAGATGGATCTCGGCTCAAGGCAAAGAATACCAGAAATAAGTTTACTTGTGTTTTATTAACTATGCAAAGTCATTTGATTGTGTGGATCATGACAAATTATGGATAACATTGAGAAGAATGGGAATTCCCGAGCACTTGATTGTACTCATGAAGAAATAGTACATTGACCAGGAGGTTGTTTTTTGAACAAAACAAGGGGACACTGCATGGTTTAAAATCAAGAAGGGAGTGTGTGCGGGTTGCATCCTTTCCCCATACTTATTAAATCTATATGCTAAGCAAATAATCTGAGAAGCTGAACTATATGAAAAAAACCATGGCATCAGTATTGGAGGAAGAATCGTTAATAACCTGCAATGTGCTGATGATACAACTTTGCTAGCTGAAATTGAGGATGACTTGAGGCACTTACTGATGAAGATTGAAGCATACAGTCTGCAGTATGGATTACATGTCAATATAAAGAAAATAAAAATCCTCACAACTGGACCAATAAGCAGCATCATGATAAATGGAGAAGACATTGAAGTTGTCAAAGAATTCACATTGCTTGGTTGTACAATAAACACCAATGGAAGCAGCAGTCAGGACATTAGACAACATGTAGCACTGGACAAGTTGGCTGTGAAGGAACTCTTTCAAGTGCAGATGAGCAAGGATGTCTCCTTGAGTACTAAGGTACGCCTGACACAAACCATGATATTTTCAATCACTTTGTATGCATGTGAGAACTGGACAATAATAAGGAGACCAAAGAAAAGTTGATGCTTTTGAGTTGTGGTGCTGGCAAAGAATGCTGAAAATACCATGGATTGCCAAAAGAGCTAACAGATCTGTCCTGGAGGAAGTGCAGCTGAGATGCTCCTTGGAAGTGAGAATGGCCAAACTTCGTCTCACTTATTTTGGTCATGTAGTCAGAAGGGACCATTCTCTGGAGAAGAATGTTGTGCTTTGTAAGGTGGAGGGTCGATGAAAGAGGGTAAGGCTTTCAATGAGATGGATTGACCTGGTGGCTGTGACAATTGGCTAAAGTATAGCAAAGATAGTGGATCTGGCACGAGATTGGGCGGTATTTTGTTCTGCTGTGCGTGGGGTCACTATGAGTCGGAAATGACCTAATAACAACAACAACATGATGTATGAATGGCAATCTGTGCTAAATGCTTAAGGTTGGGACATATTGAAATTAAAGATAATAACTGAAATGTGATAATGGATGAGATATACAAGAGAGAAAGTCCAGAAAGAAAGAATGCCCAGGGAAAGAAGCTTTACATAACATATAACAAAGGCCATTTTTTCCATTGTTGACATATCAGTACATTGTGAGTTCAAATATATTTAAAGTGTAAGTCATTGGCAAACTCCATTTTGTGGAATGTTGGTGGCAGACTCTAGATTACAGAGACTGAATCATGAAAAATCTAGAAGTGTAGTTAGATATCACATATGAAAAATCCCAGTTACTTGTAATTTTGGCTTGTTCTATGAAATTGAAATTCAGGAGATGGTTCTGGGTATATGACTTTGAAAAATCACACGATTTTTCAAAATCTTCAGTTTATGTTTGCTTGAAACAATATTTGACAACATCACAGCACACTCCTTTGGATGATTTGGACCATGCAATCTCTATGTCACTATCAGTGCTGAATGGCTTCACTGTTAATGACTCCACTCGCTTGTTTGTCTTTTCCATTATAAACCCTGTTATAAGCCACTACTTAAATAAATTAATTTGGAAGAGAATAATCTGATTTTATAGTAGTGGAAAAAGATTGTTTTTCTTTTCTTTGATCAATGCCCTACCTTTTTTTCCTTCCTTACTTCTTAAAACGAAGTTGCGGATTAATTACAGAAATTAAAGTATGCAAAGTCTAATAGAAATAAACTTATATAGGGTGAGTTTGTAGCCAGAATAGAAAAAGTTTAAATCTGGTTCTGTACATATTAATAATGGATTCCAACTGGCTAAGATACTATACCTCTTTAATCCTACAATATATAAAATGGAATTAATATCCACTGACTGAAGTTATCATGAGGATAAAATGAAATAATACATCCAAATCTTAAAAAAAAAAAAAACACTGTGAGATCATGTAAGGATTAAAAATGGATGCAGGAAAAACATTTTGCTAATACTTTTCCAACATATCACAATGTCTGAATAGGAACTAAAACTCAAATCACCAGGTCAGTTGTTACAGAATTCCTGGCAATTTCCTCAAGCTGATGATGGCAATCTATGGAGAAAACAAGGATAAACCATGAGAATAAATCAAATTCAGTACAATGATAATAACCCTAAATGGAAATCTAAAATGTTTGCATTGTTAATTTCTCTCTTCTTTCTACTGTTTTTGGACTGTACCAAATTGTTTCTTGAAATAAAGATAACCCAAATCAACATTTCAAATGTGCATGGTATCTATTGTCATTAAATCTCAAAGGAATTTTGAAAAATTCTTATTTAAAAATCATATCCAACAACTATTCTTGTTTGCATACTCATAATTAATTTATAAATTGTTAGGATTGCAACCCTAAGCATTATCTTTATTTATTACTATAAGAGAATATAACCAGAAAATGGATTTGATTAAATATATATAATATTATTTTTTCTCATTTTGCCTTTCTGGAAATGATTGTTATATTATTTCTTTCTGTACTAATTCATATACTATTCAATGGCTGATACAATTTATTTTGCATATTATTAGCACATTAAAGCTTCATCTTTATTGTAGAAGTTGATATCTTATGTCTAAGATAATATTATGCTCAGAACTATTTTCACAATGTCAAATAATACGTCAAATAATATGCAAAAGATTTTACATTAAAAATTTATTAGAGAAGAACTTAATTAGATTTTATACAATAATTTCAATTATTTTACACATTTTGTTAAGTCGGTAACACAAATGCATCATAAACATAATAAATCAGATGTTCCATAAATAGCCATCTAAAAATGTGCTATCAAAAAAAAAAAAAGAAAGAAAGAAAGGAAAACATGCACTTAAGCTGAAGATACCTCTGATGAAAATTTTATGTAGGACCTATTTATTTTCCTTTCATAACTCTAACAGAAATTAGTGGTACATTAGCTTTTCCAAGATTTGTGAAAGCAAAAATCTTAAAATGAATTTTAAATATAGATTCTAAGGAATATGTGTGTATGAAATAAACAATACAGGCAGAGTTGTGTTCTCCATAATTAATATTTTGCCATAAATTTTCAGATGAAGAAACATGAATTGTTTATTTTTGTTTTTGACTTGACATGTAAATTAAGACTGTACAGTAGGGACTATGTATAAGAAATCTGAGCTATACCTTCATTGATTAGAGAGGTGGTATAATAACCTTTGTGGATATTGAAAGAACAAAGAGAAATCAAAGGACGCAAACTAGGTATGTTTGGTTACAGTAGATTGAAATGATGTTTTTAAAAAAATGAGACAAAGTGTATGTCAACTGCTATATGGAAAGTGAATTTGCTCTGTAAATCTTCACCCAAATCACAATAAAAGAAAACAACTGAATATAAAAAAAAAAATTGAAAAAGAAAACGACTGCCATCATGTTGATTTTAACTCATAGTAGCCCTATAACACAGAGTACAACTGCCTCATAGGGGTTCCAAGGCTGTAAAATCTTTAAGAAACCAGACTGTCCCATTTTCTCCCATGGAGTGGCCTATGGGTTTGAACTGAGGACCTTTTGATTAGCAGTGGAAAGTTTTAACCATTGTGTCACCAGGGCTCATAAAATGATATAAATAAGATCTAAAAACAATGCAATAGTTTTAGGAATTTTAACATTTTTCACCTGTTCACTAGGGCTCTAAAAGCTGCTTATATACACCCAACACTTTCAGATCACAAGAGTATATGTAACTTTCATCATTTAGACTGCAAACTTTCAGGCAAGAGTCCTTCATGAAAAGATTGATGAAACAAATACATGTCTGTATGCATTTTTTTTTGCCCAAGTGCATATGTGAGCGTGTGTATGTACACACATCTTTCTTTCTCTTTAATATCTATCTATGATGTTGTGAATATGAACTTGATTGTCAATTAATTAAAAAAAATCCTCACTGCCAGGGAGTCAATTCTGACTCATAATAACCCTCTTTGGGTTTCCAAGGTGGTAAATCTTCACTGAAGTAGATTGCCCTGTCTTCCCTTCCACAGAGTGGCTGGTGGGTTTAGCAGTCAAATGCCTTAGGCACTATGTTAACAGTTCTTTTGGCATTTAATGGTTGTACTTAATTCTTTTAATCAGGTTTCTAGTTACTAGATACCCAGAAAGGATGGCCTAGTGATCAAATTCCAAAACTCAGCCATTGAAAACCAAGAAGAGTAGTTTTACTGTGACACACAACAGATCATCATGAGATGGAGTTGACGCCATGGCATCTGATTTATTAGATACTGTCTTTGCCTGAGGCAAGGAACTCTGGTGGTGTATTGGGTAAAGCATTCAGCCACTAACCAAATGGTCAGTGGTTTAAACCAACCAGCTGCTCAGTGGAAGAAATATGAGACACTCTGCTTCTGTTAACATTTACAGCCTTGGAAACACAATAAGGGGTTGCTGTAAGTCAAAATTGACTCCAAGGCAGTCAGTTTGGTGGGGTTTTGGTTTTGCCTTAGGCAGTCTGCTTTCAACAAGATTTACAGCCTTGGAAAACCTATAGGGCAGTGTTACTCTGTCCTACAGGATTGCTATGAGTCAAAATCAAGTGGCTAGCAGTGGATTTGTCTTCACAAGGACCTGATTATTCACTTTTGTACTGACCTTCAGCTCTTCTCTCATATTACCTATTTTAGAAATTTCAGACTATGCCTCGGAAACGCAAAGAGGGGTCGCTATGAGTGGGGTCCGACTCGACGGCACAAAACAATACCAACAAACTTTTTAAGTAAGACAATGAGTATCCTTCCGTTTGATAAATTTATTTCTTACAATTTAAGAAATGTCATGTCTCTTTATAAAAAGAGAGAGAAAGTAAATGTAAATAGCTGGACTTGGAGATCTGTTTCCGTAAAGATTACAGACTAGAAAATCCTATTTCTTACAAAGTTCTGCTGTCACATGAATCAAAATGTATTGGAGAGAACACAGTAACAGCAACACTATAGTCAATGTAAGATTCAAAGTGCTAAATGTTACTAAATAACAATAAGGTCCTTGTCTGGCTATTTTATAAATAGAAAACAGAGCCTTATTGAAGCAAGATAACTCGTCTTTGCATCCCACAGCTAGTTGAGAACTCTGCTGAGATGATAATTTTTTTTTTCTCTTTTCTCTAGTTTGTACTGTTTCTATTATCCAAGGCTGTCTTCTAAAACATAAAATTGCCCAGAATTAATAATTGATGCATATGATATCTATTCTAAATACTTTGAAAGTTATTTTCACTGACCTTGTCAAAATTTTATGCTGATCTGATTAAAACATAGTTGACAGTTAATATTCTAGAAATATTTCCTTTGAGTATTGCAGTCATTGTTAAGCCCACATACTACTATAAACTTTCTGTAATAAAATCAAGGTAAATATTTAGATTATCTAAAGTCTAAGAATTTGTAAAACAAATTAATGTTGATAGTTTTAGGAAAATTAGTCTAGATATCAGTTCACATACACAAACTATTAGATGTACTTCTTTAGCAATCACAGCCTATCACTGCAAATTCACTGCTAATTTCGTAAAGCCATGTGTAAATCTTTTTGCATAACATTTTCAAGTAATTGTGTCTTAAACTAAGTACATTCAGCACAGTAGGATAGTGTAAACTCCATCTATCAAAATTAATATTATTTATTTATTATTATTATCATTTTAATTGTGATTTGGGTGAAGATTTACAGAACAAATTCACTTTCCATACAGCAGACAAACTTAATATAATTTAAATTATATTTTCTACTACATGTTGCCTATCTGTGTACATGATACTTAAAATATTCTGTACTGCTGCACAATAATTAATAAAATAACTACTAGCACATTTTTTTTTCATTTCTCAGAAAGCATAGATATTTTAGGGTATCTTCGTATACTCAAAAATATAAAAGACATGTACATTAACATAACTTACTCACCTGCCTGTAACATTTCTGTAAGAGAGCAGGGTATAAGTAAATGAATATATAAATAGGAAGCTGCATTATCCCCATCATGGAGATCATTAATTAAAGTACAGTGGAATACAACTTCTATAAAATTGGATTAGGAAAAAAAAATGTAGATATGAGTTTCTGTGTACTTTTAATTTAATTTCTTTCTTGTTTATTATTCTGCACCATGGTTGACATTATTTATTGTCACTGAATTGATTCTAAGTTATACTGACGCTATAGGACAGGATAGAACTCTGTCATAGGCTTTTCAAAGCCATTAATCATTATGGAAGCAGTTATCATATCTTTCTCCCATACAGTGACAGGTGGTTTTCACCTTAGACCTTTCACTTACCAGCCTAACCACTGTGCTACCAGGAGTCCTCAAGGTTGGCATTACTTATGTCAAAACAAAGAATGAAAAATTCTACCAAGCTCTTAAATTTTTCTAAGTAAATTTTGTGTTAAATTATATTGTTACTGAATCACATGAATCAAATGATTCTACTGGGGGTATTTTCAGAACTTGAATCTTTGCTCTTTCTTATTCAACTGTGTTTTAATTACCTAGATCATCATTTTTTTCTAAGAAATACTCTTTGCTACACATGGGATAAGGTTTCATATCCTGATCATGTGAGTGTCAATAGAAGAGAAAAATAAAAAGGCTAATTAATTGTGATGCCTTTACATCCCACTGGATATATATATATATATATATCAGAGGAGATTGAAGATTTTCATCTTCTCATTTTATCAATTCATTAGAAAAGTCAGCCAATGTTACCCAAGTTCAGGACTAATATCCAACAGGAACCATAAACGCTGATATTGTATATTGAGCACTGCCCTATATCTTCTTCCCCATAAACACACAGATAGAAGAGACTCAGTTGGATGCACTTTTAGCAATTATTTCCCCTATGATCTGCACACTAGGATAACAGGCCACAAGTGAAAAGACTTATGCACTCTGATGCAGAGTCTCAGTATGAAGTTGGCTTTGTTGCATTTCATTCTGGCAATTCTTACAAGATATCTTTTGGTGTCCTGCTCATTTAAAAGGTGCTAGTTTTATAAATTGTTAACTATTAAACTTTTTAAAGCTTTGGCTCTATTCTCCTTTTGTCATTGACACAATCAAAGAAAAATAAAAGGTGTCTGGCTGAGGTGATAATTGCATCATTTACATACAGTGAAACTCCAGGAAAGAGACAATCAATTCCATTGTCAAATTAAAGTGAATTACAGTGAAAATAATGGGCATAAGAATGATATTTATGAAGATATTTATAAATAAATGCTTTGAGTTCATGTCTCATATGTCATGTCAGTATTTATTTTTGAAATTGAGACTATAACTATTAACTCTTCAGTATAGAGATAATTCAGTGCAAGGATAAGAAAGCACTATAGTTTTGTTTCATTTGAGACTTTTAATGTAACTTTAAAACCTAGTAAACTTGATAAATGTTTTTAGCATTTTATTGTGCTTTAGGTGAAAGTTTACATAGCAAATTAGTTTTCCCAATCAATAGTTCATAAACAAATGGTTCTATGACATTAGTTACAAATCTCACGATTGTCAGCACTCTGCCTATTTTCTTCATGGCTTCCTGTTTCTATTTGTCCTTTTTCTCTGTCCCTCCCTATCTTCTCATCTTTGGCTTTAGACAAATGTTGCCCTGTTGGTCTCATATAGTTGATTGTTCTGAGGAGCACATTCTTCATGTTGTTTGTTTTATAGTCCTGTCTGTTATTTGGCTGGAAGGTTGCCTCTGGGAGTGTCTTCAGCTTCAAGTTAGAAGATTTTCTCACAGTAATAATCTCAGGCATACCTCTAGTATCTTTCCAATCAGTAAGACTGGAGATTTTTCTTCTTATTATTATTATTATTTTATTTTTTATTTTTTGCTTCTTTGTCTTGGCTTCACATTTTGTTTTACTTTAAAAAAAAAATTCTAACCAAGACCTTCTATTCTGGTCTTTGCCAGAGTGATCAGTAATAGTGGCTGGGCACCAACTAGTTTTTGTCTGTGATTAGAAGAGAGTGTGCTTCATGTGGGCTGTGAGTTCTTTTGACTAATTGTTTCCTTGACTTTTCATTTTCTCTCTGTTCTGCTGTGCTCCAGGCAGGAAGAAACTAGTAACTGCTTCTTCGATGGCCAATTGCAAGATTTTTAAGACCAGAGACACTATTCACCAGACTAGAATGTAGAACACTAACTTTATGAACTGTGTTTTACCAGTTGATCTAGATATTCCTGAGACTATAGTCATCAGCCTTCAGGTCTGATTGTTCAGTCCTAATGTTTATGTAGTTTCTGTAACTTTGCCCCTATATACTTTTTTACATATAGAAGTATGTGTGTAACATTTGCAAACATGTATGTAGAAAGATCCACCACATAAGTATGTGGGTATACTCCCTAAGACCTCCCTCACCTACTTTGGATATATATTTCCCTATCTGTCTACTCAGGAGTTGTGGTGGTGTAGCAACTAAGACATTTGCATACTAAAATAAAACGTTGATGATTCAAACCCATTGCTCTGTGGGATAAAGATGAGGCAGTCTGCTTTCGTAAAGATTTACAATCTTTCAAACCCTATGGAGCAATTCCACTTTGTCCTGTAGGGTTGTCTATGACTCAGAATTGATGCTATGGCAATGGGTTTCTACTCACAGATTATTGTTAGTTATTACTCCTATTGTAGGACTGTATATCTTATAGTATTTACCACAGTTGTTTATTCTTGTGAACCTCTCAGTGTATTCTCTTGCCTTATTCATATTGTGCTGACCTCACCCATACTGTGTACTGCCATTCCTGTCATCAGCATTAACTCTTGTCTA
Source organism: Orycteropus afer afer (assembly GCF_000298275.1). NCBI lineage: Eukaryota > Metazoa > Chordata > Mammalia > Tubulidentata > Orycteropodidae > Orycteropus > Orycteropus afer. The sequence goes on from NW_006922067.1 coordinate 862,174, forward strand.
CTGTCTGGTGTTTTCCCTCCCGTCCTGTCTCCTCACAGAAAGAAGCACTCTTCATAGTTTGTATTTCTGTATTTCCACATTTTTTATATTATTTCTAAATAATCATTTTAATTTTACATGTATACCATGCTATGTGTAAGAGCTCATGTCTAGCACACAGTATCATTTTGCTAACAAAGAAATTTAAATGAAAAAAGTTTTGTTTTACATGAAATTGACAAAAAATATCCTCCTATTAATAATAGCTTGCCCTAGCCATTGATACTGGTATTTTTTTTATAAAAAAATTCATCATACCTAAAAAAAAAAAAAGAAAACATCACCACTTGTCTTTCCGTTTGCCACACTGGGAGCTTGTGTGTTGCAGTTATACCGTATACTGTACCACCGGTATTTTAAATACTAGCAGGGTCACCCATGGTGAACAAGTTTCAGTGGGATTTCTGACTAAGACAAACTAGGAAGAGACAGGGCCATCTACTTCTGAAACAATTGGCCTTATATCACTAAAATACTGTCTGATATTACTGGCAGATTTTATGAATAGCAGTGAAACATTGTCTGATAGAGTGCCAGAAGATGAACCCCCAAGGATGGAAAGCACTGAAACTAAGACTGGACAAGAGCTGCCTCTTCAAAAGTAGAGTTGACTTTAATGATGTGGATGGAGGAAAGCTTTCAGGACATTCATTAGTTGAGAGGGTATGACTCAAAATGAGAAGAAATAGGTTCAAACATTCATTAATAATTTTAATGTGGTACCAATTATGAATCTGGGAAAGCTGGAATTTGTGAAAAATGGAATACAACTCATAAAGATTGATATTCTAGGCAATAGTGAGTTGAAATGGACTGCTACTGGGCATATGGAATCAGACAATCATCTGACCTACTATGCTGGGAATGACTAATTGAAGAGGAATGGCATGACATTTTTTGCTAAAAAGGACATTTCAAGATCTATCCTGAAAGATGCTACTATCAGTGATAGGATAATATCAATACAGCTACAAAGAAAACCAGTTGATACTACTATAGGACAAATTAACACACCAACTAATAAAGCCAAAGATTAAAGAAATTGAAGATTTTTAACAACTCTGCAGTCTGAAATTGCCTAATCATGCAATCTGGATGTTTTTATAATTACTGATGATTGGAATATGAAAGCTGGAAACAAAGAAGAATCATTCATTGTTAGAAAATATGGCCTTGGGGTTACATATGATACTGGACATGGTATTGATAGAATTTTGCAAAACTGATGATACTTTTTTTCAACATAAATGGTGATTATACACATGGTCCATGCCATATGGAATACACAAGAATCAAACTGACTATTGTCGAAAGAAGTAATGAAGAAGCTCACTATTATCAGTCAGAACAGGACTAGGAACTGACTGTGGAACAGACTATCAATTGCTCATATGCAAGTTCAAATTGACATTGGAAAAAATTAAAACAAGTCCACAAGAGCAAAAATACGACCTTGATTATATTTCTCCTAAATTTAGAGACCATCAAAGAACAGACTAATGCATTGAATGTCAATGACTAAAGACCAGATGGTTGAGGGATAATATGAAGAACACCATACATCAAGAAATTAAAAAATATTAAAAAAGAAGGGAAGAGAAGACCAAATTGGATGTCAGATGAGATTCTGAAACTTACTGTTGAATGCAAAGTAGCTAAAGCAAATGGAAGAAATGATGAAATAAAAGAGATGAACAGATCATTTCAAAGGGCAGCTTGAGAAGACAAAGTAAAATATTATAATGAAATATACCAAGAACTGGAATAAGAAAACCAAAAAGAAAAACATGCTCAGCATTATTCAAGCTTAAAGAACTAAAGGAAAAAAAAAAAAAAAATCAAGTCTCAAGTTGCAATATTGAAGGATTCCATGGGCAAAATAGTGAATGATACAGGAAGTATCAAAAGAAGATGGAGAAAATATACCGAGTCACTGTACCAGAAAGAATTAGTTGACATTAAATCATTTCAGGAGGTAGCATAGAACCAAGAACCAATGGTATGGAAGGAAGAAGTCTAAGCTGCACTGAAGGAACTGGTAAAAAACAAAGTTCCAGGAACTGAAGGAAAAGCTATGAGATGTTTCAACAAACAGATGCAGCATTGGAGACATTCACTCATTTATGCCAAAAAATTTGGAAAACAACTATCTGGTCAATCAACTGGAAGAGACCCATTCTTCTGCCCATCCCAAAAAAAGGTGATCCAACAGAATATGAAAATTATTGAATGATGTTATTAATATCACACACAAGAAAATTTTCCTAAAGATAATTTTTAAGAAATGGTTGCAGAAGTATATTGACAGAGAACTGCCAGAATTCAAACTGGATTCAGAAGATGGCATGGAACAAAGGATATTATTACTGATATCAGATGGATCCTGGTTGAAAACAAAGAATACCAGAGAAATGTTTACCTGTGTTTTAATTATTATGCAAAAGCATTTCACTGTGTGATCAATAACAAATTATGGATAACATTGTGGAGAATGGAAATTCCAGGAAACTTCTTTTGCTCATTAGGAATCTGTACGTAGACCAAGATGCAGGCATTCAAACAGAACCAAGCGGTACTATGTGGTTTAAGTCAGGGAAGGTGTGGTTCAGGGTTGTATCAATTCATGATTATTCCATCTGTATATTGAACATATAATCCAAGAAGTTGAACTAAAAGAGAAGAATGTGGAATGAGGATTGGAGGAAGAATGCTCATTAATAACCTGCAATTACAGATGACACAACTTTACTTGCTAAAATTGAAGATGAATTGAAGCAATAACTAATGAAGATCAAAGACTACAACCTTCAAAATGAATTACACCTCAACATCTTCACAACTGGACTATAAGTAACATCATGAAAAATGGAGAAAAGATTGAAGTTGTCAGGGATTTTGTTTTACTTAGATCCATATCAAAGCACATTGAAACAGCAGTCAAAAAATCAGACAACATATTGCACTGGGCAGGCTGGTTCAAATCTTAAGGAATTTATTCATTTGTTTAAACTGACATGGTTTGCTCCATTATGCAATGCATATGCATATGCAGCAGCATAGTCATCTTGCAAAGGGTTTTGGGTACAGGGGGAGATGATACATTTAAGGCCATTTGTATAACATTATACCGTATCTACAAAGAGTATGATTTCACCTAAGATGATCAATTGCAACATTTGATCTTACTACCACTTTTGACATAAACTCCAAAATAATGATATTTCTCGTTGCCATTTATTACTTCCTTGGAAGGAAGATTGGGCAATCTACTTCTATAGAGATACTGACTCAGAAACCCAAGGAGGGGTCGCTGTGAGTTGGATCTGACTCTACTGTGGTGAGTTTGGTTTTTTATCCAAAAGTCAAGAAGGTAGTTTGGTGTTAACTAGTATTAAAAATATGTGGAATATTTTAATGTTCAATTTTCTACCCAGGTATTCCAGAGAGTTTAAATAAGTCTAATAAAGTTTTTAAATTATTTTCAATATAAAATTATATCATTAAAAATTTCTCATTTAAAACAAAAATCCATAAAAATATAGCTGTAGACTCCACATCAACATTGACCTTTATATGGAATTTTCCTCCAGGAAATTACTGTGTGATTGTGTGATAACATTGTATGTAACATGAGATATGAAAATGAGAATAAAAGAATTTTCATGAAAGGAAAATTTGAAATAAACTACATAAACTATTGAGAAATGTGTGCTTTATTATGTTTTGTATTACTCTGAACCATATTTTTGAGATGCCTAGACATAAGGAAATTCAAAATGTTATTAAAATGTTTGTTTTTTTCAAAAATAATATTTTTTTCCAGTTTTGAACATAAGAAACTTACATGTCATAAAATATCTTTGGGAAGATTTGTTTCATGTAGTATTTGCTTTTCTGAGTGGTTGTTCATATTATATTTTAAAAGTAATTTTTATAAGTAAATAAATACATAAATATATATATTTGTTGTTGTTATGTGCTGTCGAGTCAGACCCGACTCATAGTGACCCCTCTTTGGGGTTCTGAGGTAGTATCAGTATGGAAGTAGATTGCCCAACCTTCCTTCCGGGGAGTGGCTAATATGTCTGAACCTCCAGCCTTCTGGTTAGCAGTCAAGTGCCTTAGGCACTATGCTACCAGAGCTCCAATATATATATATATATAAATATATATATATATATATATATATACACTTTAAAAAGCTTAAGAAATCACAGGCATTTGTAACCCTAAATTTCATTGCATTTTTGAGTCTATCAGAACATTTTTCTACTTACTAATCATACTCTTTCTCTAGCTCAAGTTTGTTGATTATTTCATGTTGGTAAGAATATTTGATACAGTTCCATAATCAGCAAGACCCCAGGAGAAAATGGAAAAGGCTATATATATAAAAAAAAAAAAAAAACTGGTCATCTCCTACTACCCTTTGCTATTTGTATATAGTATCTATTGGGTTTCAAAAAAATAAAATAAAAAAAAAAAAACTACTCTCCAAAGTAGTTTCCTATGTTTATGGTCCTAATAGAAATATAGCATACATGCACGTGCGCACACACACATGCTGTAGCAACATGATTGATAATGATCATTAATATAAGTAATTATTATAAATTATCCTCCTAAAATCATCAATAAAATGTACTGATAAATCATCTTCTACTTTTAAAAGTGCATGATAGTTATACTAAACTGGCAAAAAAAAAAAAACTCCCTTTGGTACATTCTAACTTGCCATGTCTGGCACAGCAGCACGGGTCATGAAACAGAGCAACACAAAATGATTAAAAGTTTAAGAGAAACTAGGGCCAGGTGGACGCACTGCATATAATGCAAGAGCTACCCCTGAAGCATCTGTCCTGCTTTATTTATACATAAACACATGATTACATCATTATCCTTGGAATTTCCTTAATACAATCAAGTATTTTCTACAATACAATCAAATATGTTCTTATAACAATCAAGCATTATTTAAAAGTTAAAATTTTACTCTTTCCCATACCCGAAGGTCTTTTCCCATACCTGAAAGTAATGGATAATTAGTTTGATTAAAAACCTTTTCAAGAGTAATAAATGATTACTAAAATACAAAATTCTAAGGCAAATCTAATTGTTAAAGTACATGATTCTAAGATATGAAATAATTACTAAAATGCATTATTCTAAAGTATAGCATGATTACTAAGGTATATTATTCTTATGTATAAAATGTTCCATCAAGATAATCAACATTCTTTACTGGAACAATGTTTTCTCCCTAACACAAATTTCTGCGAAGTAGGCATTCAACCATAAGAAAGGCCTTGTCTTCTCTTAGCTGTTGTTAGAACATGTGTCTTGCATTCATGTCCTTTTTAATTTTTTTTTTTTTTTCTGGTCTCCAAAACTAACTGAAAGATTGGAGGGACATAGAAAGAAAAGTCTGGTGATCTACTTCCCAAAAAACTCATTGAAAACTCTTACACTCTGACACTTGGGATTGCCATGAGTCAAAATTAACTTGGCCAGAACTGGTGGTGGTGATAGTACACCTTTAAAGCTTGTAAGTACAGGTAGTATATTTCAACCAAAAAAAGAAAAAAAAAGTCATCTGCTTCACAAAGTCATCAATTTTTATTTAGATGTATGTTAAGTAGCAGAAGCTCTGGTGGTGTGGTGCTTAAGGCATTTGATTGATAACCAGAAGGCTGGTGGTTCAAACCCAGCAAGCACTCCTCAGAAGGAAGATTCTATTTCCCTAGAGATACTAACTTGGAAACCCAAGGAAGGGTCACTGTGAGTTGGAACTGACTTGATGGAAGTGAGTTTGGTTTCTTTGGTTATGCTAAATAGCATGTGCTATGTAACATCTTAACATACGTTCTTAGAAAAACAAACTCATGTTATTGGAAAGTGATAAACTGTACTGAAATTTAAAATTGTTTTAGAGTAATAAGTAATAATTGAATAATTATATAAATTATAGCAAGGTTGAAATCATGAGACCTAATATAATATGATCTCTGGTAGCCTAGTGACTAAGACACCTGGCTACTAACCATAAGGCTGACAGCTCAAACCCACCAGCCACTCCTCGGAAGGAAGGCTGGGCAATCTACTTCCATAGTGATACCACCTCAGAAAGCCAAAGAGGGGTTGCTGTGAGTCAGGTCTGACTTGACAGCACATAACAACAACAGTATAATTCCAGTACAGTCCATAAAACTCCTCTGGGATTCCATTGATATGCAGGGATGAGAAAAATATCTGAAACA
>NW_006922067.1:868715-877095 GCF_000298275.1 Orycteropus afer afer
ATATATATATATATATATTTGTTGTTATGTGTCATCAAGTCATCTCTGACTCATAGCAACATTATACACATCAGTACAAAACATCTCATCAAGGGTCTTCCCCTATTTTGTTGACCCTCCACTTTACCAAACATGACATTCTTCTCCAGAGAATAGTCCCTTCGGATGACATGACCAAAGTAGGTGAGATGAAGTCTGGCCATTCTCATTTCCATGGATCATTCTGGCTGCACTCTTGTAGAACATATTTTTGTTTGTTTGTTTGTTCTTTTAGCAGTCCATGGTACTTTCAGCATCCTTCACCAACACTACAACGTAAAAGTATAAACTCTTCTTCGGTCTTCCTTATTCATTGTCCAGCTCTCACATACACATGAGGTGATTGAAAATACCATGACTTGGGTCAAGCACATCTTAGTCTTCAAGGAGATATCTTTGCTCTTCAGCATTTGAAATAAGTCTTTTGCAAAAGATTTTCCCAATGCAATACATCTTTTGATGTCTTGACTGCGACTTCCATTGGAGTTGATAATTTCAATCTTTTTTCCATTCATCATGATGCCACTCATTGGTCCAGTTGTGGGAATTTTTGTTTTCTTTTTATTGAGGTGTAATCCACACTGCAAACTGTAGTCTTTAATTTTCATCAGTAAGTGCTTCAATTCCTCCTCACTTTCAACAAGCAAAGTTGTGTTATCTGCATATCTCAGGTTGTTAATGAGTCTTCCTCCAAACTTGATGCTGCAGTCTTCTACATGTAGTCCAGCTTCTAGGATTATTTGCTCAGTGTAAAGATTGAATAAGTGTAGTGAAAGGATACAACCACAACACACTCCTTCCTGATTTTAAACCATGCAGTATCCCCTTGTTCTATTTGAATAACAGCCTCCTGGTCTGTATACAGTTCCTCATGACTGCAATTAAGTGTTCTGCAATTCCCATTCTTCTCAATGTTGTACACACAATTGAATGTCTTTACATAGTCAATAAAACACAAGTAAACATCTTTCTGGTATTCTTTGCTTTGAGCCAAGATACATCTTACATCAGCTATGATATCCCTCATTCCATGTTCCCTTATGAATCCAGTTTGATGGCCTGGAAGTTTTCTGTCAATATACTGCTGCAACCATTATTTAATTATCTTCAGTAAGATTGTACTTGCATCCGATATCAATGATATTTTTCAATAATTTCCACATTATGTGGGATCACCTTTGTTTGGAATGAGTACAAATAGGATTTCTTCTAGTCAGTTGGCCATGTAGCTGTCTTCCAAATCTCTTGGCACAGCTGAGTGGGTGCCTCCAGCATAACACCCGTTTGTTGAAACATCTCAATGGGTATTCGATCAATTCCCAGAGCCTTGTTCTTCACCAATTTCCTCAATGCAGCTTTGTCTTCCTTCTATGCTTGGTTCTTGATCATATGCTACCTCCTGAAATGCATGATCATCTACCAATTCTTTTTGGTATAGTGTTTCTGTGTATTCTGTCCATCTTCTTTTGATTTTTCCAGCATCATTAAACATATTGCCCATGGAATCTTTCAACATTACAACTCAAGGCGTAATTCTTTTCCTCAGTTCTCTCAGCTTGAGAAGTTCCTAGTGTGTTCTTCCCTTTTGGTTTTCTAACTTCAGCTATGTGCATATTTCATTATAGTAATTGACTTTGTCTGCTTGACCAGCTTTTTGAAATCTTTTCAGCTCTTTTATCTTGTCATTTATCCATTTGTTTTAGTGACTGTCCCATTCAAGCGCAAGTTTCAGAGTCTCTTCTGACAGCCATTCTGGAATTTTCTTCCTTTCCTGTCTTTTTAATGACCTCTTGCTTTCTTCATGCATAATGTTCTTGAGGTCATCCCACACTTCTTCTGGTTTTCAGTCATTGGTGTTCAATAAATCAAATGTATTCGTTAGATGGTCTCTCAACTCAGGAGGGATAAAATCAAGGTCATATTTTGGCTCTTGTGGACTTCTTTTAATTGTCTTCAACTTCAAGTTGAACTTGTACATGAACAGTTGACTGTCTTTTCACAATAAGCCCGAGGCCTGGTTTTGGCTGAAGATACTGAGTTTTTCCATTGCCTCTTTCCACAGATGTATTCAATCTACGTACTCCTATGTATTCTTCCTGGTGAAGTCCACATGTATAGCAACCATTTGTATTGTTGAAAAAATATATTTGCAACGAATAAGTCATTGGTCTTGCAAAATTCAATCATGTAATCTCCAGCATCATTTCTATCACCAAGCCATGTTTTCCCCCTATCATTGATTGTTCTTTGTTTCCAGCTTTTGCATTCAAATTACCAATGATAATTAACACATCTTGATTGCATGTTCAGTCAATTTCAGAATGCAGATGTGGTAAAAATCTTCAATTTTCTTATCCTGGGCTTTGGTGGTTGGGGCATAAATTTGAAAAATAGCGGTATTAACTGTTATTCCTTATAAGGGTATGAATATTATTCTATCACTGACAGCATTGTACTTCAGGATAGATCTTGAAACATCCTTTGTGATGATGAATGTCACACCATTCCTCTTCAATTTGTCATTCCTGGCATAGTAGAGCATATGATCAACTGATTCAAAATGGCCAAAACCAGTCCATTTCAGCTCACTAATGCCTAGTATATTGATCTTTATGAGTTCCATTTCATGTTTGACAACTTTCAACTTTCCAAGATTCATACTGTGTACATCCAATGTTCCAAATATCAATTGATGTTTGCAATTGTTTCTTCTCATCTTAAAATGTGTCTCTTCAGCAAATGGGAGTCCCACAATCTTTACTTTATGCACATCATTAAGGTCAGCTCTACTCTGAGGAGGGAGCTCTTCTCCAGTAGTGTTGTCAATGCCTTCCGACCTAAGGGGATCATCTTCTAGAACTGTATTGGACAATGTTTCAAGACTATTCATAAAGTTTTCCAGTAATATATCAGACAGTGTTTCACTGCTATTCATAATGTTTTCACTGGTAAATTCTCTGAGAAGTGGATGGCCTTGTCCTTCTTCTGAGTCTGTCTTAGTCTGGAAGCTCCACTGACACCTGTCCACCCACCCATGGGTAACACTGCTGGCCTTTGAAACACTGATGGCATAGCTCCCAGACTCACAGCAACACTCAAGCCACCACAATATGACAAAATGACATATAAGTTTGTCTCCCTTAGCTATGTATATGCTTATATGTGTGTGTGTGTGTGTGTATACACAAATATATAGTTTTCTTTCTAAAAGCAGTGTCTTTAACTTGTGGCTGGCCAGATATTTAACATTTTGTGCCTGGTATTCAGAATAAAATTTCCCTTTCTGTTACATGCACAAACATGAACATTTTCCTCCTGGAACCCTCAGAGGACTGGTAGATTGGACTATTGAAAAGAACCGTCAAAAAAATATTTTGAAAACAAACATCTGTGAGATGATTCAATCATAAATCAAAGCTAATTAATTTAAAATCTCACAAAAGCAGAAAAAGAAATTCTCTTTCTTTGGGTGCAAAGAATTCAAGGGAGGACAGTGACAGTGGTGATGTCACTAGGTTATTCTAATAGATATTAAGAGAAGAGCAACTACACCAGAAATATTGTCACCTGTCCTCAGAAGGAAGGTTGGGCAATCTACTTCCATAGTTATACTGCCTCAGAAACCCAAGGAGAGGTTGCTATGAGTCAGGTCTGACACAAAGGCACATAACAACAACAAAAACCACAGATATATAATCACTTGCCAGCATCTAGCATACAGTCTGACACCTATTAGGGTTTAATTAAAATTTTAAGAAGTAAATTCAGTGAAAAGCTGAATTGATACAGCTGCATAGTAAAGCTTTGGAAGAAGTAGTGATTTTATTTTGCAATGTAATTTCAATATCAATGCTTTTAAATTGTGGTAGTAGTGTTGGTGGAGGAAATGGTAGCATTCTCAGTTAGTGATTGATGATAACCTCAGGAACTTCAGAAGATAACTGCACTAATTTGGAAGCAACACAACTCAAAATTTTGTTAATAATCTTTAGTTCCATAGATGGTCAACATTTTCAGGAAGCAAGAATGATGCTTCATCAACAGCAGAGACTTTGCTAACAGACATAACTGACAGCAAGAGGAGGGAATCATTGGATGCTACATGGTGGTTGAGAGAACCATTTCTTAAACACATATAACATGCATGAGAGGGCCTCCAATAATTATAATACTCATTGAGATGTTTCAACAAACGGATGCTGCACCACAGACACTAACTCATCTATGCCAAGAGATTTGGTTGACAACTGACTGGAAGAGATACATATTTGGACCCATTCCAAAGAAAGGTCATCCCACAGAATGTGTAAGTTATTGAACAATATCATTGATATTACATGCAAGTAAAATATTACTGAAGATAATTCAAAAACGACAGAGAACTTCCAGAAATGCAAGCTAGATTCAGAAGGGGATGTGATACGAGGGATAACATAGCTAACGTCAGATGAATTTTGGGTCAAAGCAAAGAATACCAGAAAGACGTTTACTTGTGTTTTATTGACTATGCAAAGACATTTGATTGTGTGGATCATAACAAAGTGTGGACAACATTGAGAAGAATGGGAATTCCAGAACATTTAATTGGACTCATGAGGAACTGGTAAATAGACCGTTTCAAACAACCAGTTTGTTCAGACAGAACAATGAGACACTGCATGGTTTAAAATCAGGAAGTGAGTGTGTCCATGTTATATCCTTTCAGCACACTTGTTCAATCTGTATGCTGAACAATAATCCAAGAAGCTGGGTTATATGAAGAAGAATATAGTATCAAGATTGGGGGAAAGCTAATAAACAACCTGAGATAAGTAGATCACACATCTTGCTGAATGTGAGGATGACTTGGGGCACTTAATAATGAAAATGAAAGATTTCAGTGTGCAGTATGGATTGCACCTCAATATAAAGAAAACAAATATCCTCACAATTAGTTCAAAAAAAAGCTCCACAGTGGATGAAAAAGCACTGAAGTTGCCAAGGATTTCATATTATTTAGTTCTACAAATCAACAGCAATGGAAGCAGCAGTTAAGACATCAGATGACATATTAGACTGGGCAAATCTGCTGCAAAAGACCTCTTTCAAGTGCTGAAGAGCAAAGATATCCCCTTGAGGACTAAGACGTTCCTGACCCAAGCCATGGTACTTTCAATCACCTCATATGCATGTGAAAACTGGACAATGAATACAGAACACTGAAGAAGAATTTATGCTTTTGATTTGTGCTGTTGGTGAAGAATGCTGAAAGTACCATTAACTGCTAAAAAGAGCTAACAAGTCTGCCCTGAAAGAAGTACAGCTGGAATGCTCCTTGGGAATGAGAATGACCAGACTTCATCTCACCTATTTTGGTCATATTGTCAGAAGAGACCATTCTCTGGAGAAGGATGTCATACTTGGTAAAGTGGAGGGTCAGTGAAAGAGGGGAAGACCCTCAACAAGATGGATTAGCATGATGGCTGTAGTAATGTGCTTGGATATTTCAGGGATTGTGAAGATCAGGCTTCACAACCAGGTTTTTTGTTCTGCTGTACATAGGGCTGTTATGAGTAGGAGGCAACTCGACAGCATCCAACAACAACAACAATTATTTAGAGAGTACTACGTGGTATCAGGATTGGAGGAAGAATCATTAACAACCTGAAATATGCAGACGATACAACTTTGCTTGCTGAAAGTGAGGATGACTTAAGGCACCTACTGATGAAGGTTGAAGAATACAGTCTGCAGTATGGATTACATCTCAACATAAAGAAAACAAAAATCCTCACAACTGGACCAATGAGCAGCATCACAATCAATGGAGAGAAGATTGAGGTTGTCAAGGAATTCACGTTGCTTGGTTCTACAATCGATGCCAACGGAAGCAGCAGTCAGGACATTAGATGATGTGTAGCATTGGGGAAGTCAACTGCGAAGGAACTATTTCAAGTGCTGAGGAGCAAGGATATCTCCTTGAGGACTAAGGTGCGCCTGACACAAGCCATGATATTTCCAATTGCCTGGTATGCATGTGAGAGCTGGAAAATGAATAGGGAGGACTGAAGAAGAGTTGATGCTTTTGAGTTGTGGTGCTTGCGGAGAATGCTGAAAGTACCATGGACTGCTAAAAGAACTAACAGATCTGTCCTGGAGGAAGTGCAGCCAGAATGCTCCTTGGAAGCAAGAATGGCCAGACTTCGTCTCACCTATTTTGGTCATGTTGTAAGAAGGGACCATTCCCTGGAGAAGGATGTCATGCTTGGTAGGCTGGAGGGTCGACGAAAGAGGGGGAGGCCTTCAACGAGATGGATTGATACAGTGGCTGCGATGATGGGCTCTAGTATAGCAGGGATTGTGGGGCTGGCGCGGGATCAGGCAGTGTTTCGTTCTGCTGTGCATGGGGTCTCTATGAGTCGGAAATGACTCGACGGCACTTAACAACAACAACATAACAACAACGAAGGGCACCACTTGTCTGTTAATTTGTTGTCCTTTGGTGGTTTGTGTTTTGCTGTGAGGCTGGGAACTATGCCACCAACATTTCAAATACCAGTACCGTTATCTATGGTAGAGAGGTTTCAGTGGAACTTTCAGATTAAGATGGACTAGGAAGAAGTATGGGGCCACCCATTTCATAAAAAAATTGGCCACTGAAAACCTTATGAATAGCAGCGAAACACTGTCTCATATGTTACTGGAAAACTTTGTGAACTGCAGTGAAAGGGTAGCAAAGGTTGTGAGGATGGCACAGGACTAATGTGCAGTGTTTTGTTCTATTGTACATAGGGTCATTATGAGTCAGAGATGACTTGATGGAACCTAACAACAATGAAGGACAGAAAGAGCCTTGGTAGCACAATGGTTAAACAAATGACTGCCAAACCAAAAGTTGGTGACTCAAACCAACCCAAAGGTAGGAGAAAGATATGGCAGTCTGCTTCCATAAAATTACAGCCTTGGAAATGCTATGGGAAGTACTACTCTGTTCTATAGGGTCTCTATCAGTCAGAATTAGCTCAGTGGCATACAACAACAATATGAATGACAGACTTTTGTATTCAAATAATGTTGTGGTAGGGACTGGATTTAACAATATATTGTTTATGGAAGTGTCATATCATATCAACAATTTAGAGTTCTGATATGTTTCATGTGGAAAAGGAATGATTATGTCTCTCATCCTGCCCATTGAAAAGTTATTTTGTTGATTCTAACCTCCCTAGAGCTTCCAATCATAAATTTAACCCAATTAACTGTAGTAGAGTTTTTAATGCATGCAGCAATTTTAGAAGTACCTGGGAAGCTTTTAAATTATACTGATGCCCAGATCCCATCCCCAGAAATTTTGGTATGGAGATTAAATATGTACTTTTTTTTTTTTTTTAATTTCCCCCAAGTGTTTAAAATGTACATTCAAATGTGGGAACTGTTTATCTGGAAGAAGATTTGTTCTAGCAGCAAGAATAGCACATTCCAGTCTTCCGAAATCTACTTCTCTGGTTGATGGATAGTTAGGATAGTTTAACCCTTTAGTTGTTGACACTGAGTTGACTCAGACTCATGGTGACACTGTGTGTATCAGAGTAAAACTGTGCTGTCTTCTTGCAAATCCATAGGATTTTTCATAAGTAGATCACCATGCCTTTGACCTGAACACCAAATTTTCACTTAGCAGCTCAGCACGTTAACTGCTTACACCACCCAGGGATTCCTGGCCAATGAATATCAGTCATAAGTACTTAAATTTTCATAATAAATGTCTACTTTGGGGGATTTATTAACCAAATAGTGTTGCATAATGGAGTCTCCTAATTCCTGAGCTATCTTAAATGGATAGAATGTAGAATGTTTCTTATAGAAGATGTACTATTCATTCATTTACTCCTTCTTTAAGGAGATAAACTTGTTTTTCATTCTTTTTTGCTGTTGTTTATATATTAGCAGTAAAAGGTGACAAGTTACTTTCCATCACATTAATGAAAGTTCTATACGTACTTCAATAGAAAATTGGACACAGACAATGTTCTAGCAGTAAGAACGTCATGTTCACTGCCTAGAGACTGAATAATGTGTTAAGGTCTAATTACAATAGCTATATTTTGTTATAAATTAAAGATGCCTCTTCAGTTCTGTTTCATTCCATACTTTAGATGCTTTTTCTTTCAAACTCAATCCCAGTTCCTTTCTCTGGCTTAATTTTATTTTATTTTATTTTATGTTATTTGGATTTGGGTGAAGATTTACAGAGCAAATTCACTTTGTATACAGCAGTTCACATATACATTGTCGCATGTCATTGACCACAATTTACCACAATGCAACAGCTCCCCTCCCACTTCCTCCCCATAGTTACCTC
>NW_006922067.1:877939-903344 GCF_000298275.1 Orycteropus afer afer
CAGCCACTCCTCGGAAGGAAGGTTGGACAATCCTACTTCAGTAGTGATACTGCCTTGGAAACCCAAGGAGGGGTGGCTATGAGTCGGGTTTGACTTGATGGCACATAACAACAACAACAACAACACTGGCTTAATTTTTAAAGTTAACATATGCTGATCAATTGTGAAAAATGTTAACATTTATTTATTTATTTTAGTTTCTGGGTAGTGTAAATGTTTACCTCACTCAGCTGTTAAAAGAAAGGTTGGAAGTTGAAGTCCAACCACAGGAACCTCAGAAGAAAAGCCTTTACTTTGTCCTATTTACTTATGGGGGAGCTCTGGTGGCATAGTGCCTAAGGCATTTGACAGCTAACCAGAAGGCTGGTGGTTCAAACCCTCCAGCCACCACTCAGAAGGAAGATTGGTCAATCTACTTGTGTAGTGATACTGCCTCAGAAACTCAAGGAGAGGTCACACAATCAGCCACTGAATCCCTATAGAGCACAGTTCTATTCTAAAACACATAGTGTCACCATGAGGCAAAATTGACTCAACAGCAACTAGGTTAACCAGCATTTTCCTTTTGGTTCTTTAGGTTTCAATTACCCTGACAGTGTTCCTTGGTGGTGCCTTGGAAGACAGCCTTGGTGATCTGCTTTTGAAAAGTCATAGTCTTGAAAACCTTATAGAACTGAGTACTCTATACACATTGGGGCTTCCATAAATAAGAATGAATGGCAACTAACAACAATATCATCAACAACAACCCTTATAACTGTTAGAACATAGGAACATATAGTATCTGCTTTCTCCTATAGTTGATCTGTGTGCAAAAATTTAGAGAGCAGGAGGTGAGAGGAGTGCAATGAATCAGTTCCTTTTCTCCTTTTGTTTTATTCAACTCAGACTTTGGTCTCCAAACCCCAGTTACACCCACCACTGTGGAGGGTGTTTTATCCGGTAAAGGGAAGGCTTTGAGAGTCTACCCATCCTGAGTGTGAACAATTTATTTTTTGTATATTATATTAACCCTATCCAACATTCTAAATATATATTTCCTGATATGCTATTAAATAATTATTGGTATGGATAATTCAATTTCATTTTCAAATTTAGTAACTGTACTACATTCTTAAATTTATATCACACATAATTAAATTAAATTTATTTTATAGTTCACTAAGCTAATGCCATAATAACTTTTCATCTATAGAATAATTTCTTTTATACATAGCAACAAACCATGCTACAAACAGCACAGCTTTGAGACTGTTATTATGAATGCTCAGATGCATCTTGCCTTAACCAGTGCTTGTGATTATGCACTAAAGAATTCTGCATCTCCTCATTATCCACAGGAGAGTTTTCCTCTCTTTTATTTGTGCATAGCTCAGGAGTGAGACATCCTACAAATTGCAATTTAGATGTAAAAGAAGTTTATTTTAGGCATGTTCTTCTTTTTAGTGCTAAGGGGTGCATACCCTTGGTGAAGTGCATGCATAACTTCCACAGTGTTAATGAGAGTTGTACATATACATCAATAGGAAATGGGAAAATCTTTGGTCACAAACAATGTCTCCAGCAGAGAGAAAGGCATATCTACTGTGTGATCTTACAGTTATCAAAATCAGCATGAGATTTTCTTTCACAGGTAGAAACTGCTGGATTGGGAGCCTGAGTCTGTCTCCTCAGGGAATGCAATGTGAAAGAAAGTTATCAAGGATAGATCATAAAATATTTATGAACATATTACATTTATATTATGTTTTACTGATGCTTCTGATAAACAGTGTAAAGAGCATTATTTCTAACTTTACACAGGTTTATAATGGGAAGTAATGGATAAAAAGAAAATAAAAAAAAAACTGAAGCAGTTCTGAATAATATTTAAGTATAAGCTAGCAAATAGAGAAGAACAGAGATTTTGTCAGTCCATGAAATATTAAATTTGGCTAACATTATACATTCCCATTTTACCTTTTTATTGAAACTTACTCATTTAATAATTTACACTTTTTTTTTGACTTGCAATAATTTGCATAAACAGGATATAAAACAATTGCATGATTTAGTTTCAGGAAATAATTGGTAAACAAAGAAAAGAACAATCAAAAAAAGTGTACACTAATTCAATCAGGATATAATGAAATGCCCAAACGTATTTCACAGATTTCCAGTTCTGTGTAAGGTCAGAGAAGAGAGAAATTCAGGTGGACATACTTGGACATAGAATTTTCAATGATAAGATGCATAGGTATTTCGATTTGGAAATTGGGCATAAAAATGAGAGAAGAAAATATTGCAGGTGGAGTAAGAAGATAGAGCACAATTTTAAAATGAAATGAACATGTGGACAATGAGAAATTTATTGAAAGAGGGTTTGTGTTGAAGATTTTTAAGACAAATTGGTATAATAATATTAGGGATTTATTATGTATGATTACAAATGTCGAGCTAAAGTGTTTGAGGTTTTGTGATTGTTTTTAAGAGAATTATTAAGATTTTTACCTGTACATAGAATCAAAATTAATCTTTTTTAAATATTTTTATTATCTAAAATATTTCTTAATGAAAACTTTAATGAATTCACAAGGAAGAAAATACAAAGTGAAATTCAATATTATGATGGTTAATTGAAATGTAAATATGTAGAAGACTGCTCACCGAACAATATTCAGAAAGATATTCTAAAAAATAGTGTTAATTTCAAAGAGATTACTAAATTATTAAGTATAGTGTTCTAAAATGAGGACACACACTCTGTAAAAGTAAAATTAAGACATTTTTTGAAAATCCATAGATGATTGGGGCCAGGAAAACATTCATCTACAGAGTGAAGATGGCTACTCTAGTGGACAATGAAGAAGCAAGCATTCTTGTACAGTTTAAGGAGGCTCTAAAGCTACAGAATCACGATTGGCTAAAAGATAAACAAGAGAGTTAATGGAGGGATATCTGAGGGTGGGGACTTATCAGGGATTGTTGGATAACACATATGTGAGATTTAACAATGAGTTAAGTGTATATATTTGCAAGTGTATGTGGTCTTCAGTTTATTACAAGATGGTCATAGAATAGGCAGGATAGTTTTTTTTTTCTTGGAACCTGATATCAAAATTACTTTCTAAAGCATGTCTCTTCCCAGTGTTCTACTGGGAAGATGATTTATTGGTAATGTTTTGCATCAAGACCTTTAGACATAGGCTATCACATCTTGCATCCGTTTCACCACAGATGATGGAACCCCTGGAGATAGACTGTGACATCTTGCATTTTTTTAGAAGACAGAGAAAATATTTCTTTTGGGGTATGTAGTTAGATCATTACAAAGGTTAGAGAAACTGCCATTAGAAAAGACAGTTTTAAATTCAATGTGATTCTAGACTCACATTAAGCTATAAGATGGAGTTAGGGATTCCTTTTCAGACTGCTCTCTCTACAAACCCCTAGTACCTCAGATTTTAGACTTTCATATGTTTTCCTTTGTTATGATCAAAGGGGTCTGTGGAATTATTTGATCATACATAGGATGATGTGTTTATTCTACATGAACTTCTTCATTTTGATTACCTCTTAGATGGTCACTTACGTTCGTGCAAATCTTTAAGATCCTCATCACCATTCTGAATGATTGAACATCATCCATCAATTTTCATTATGTCTAGCTTTATCATTTAGCTTTCAATGTTCCTTTTTTAGAAAATCTGTATGGAGTAGGGCCATATTAGAGGAACTACTTGGATTTTATGTAATTAGGAAGCTTTTGAAGCAGGACCTCGAGTCTATTGACGGAATGTTGTTATGTGCTGTCGAGTCAGACCCGACCCATAGCGAAAACTCCTTGGGTTTCTGAGGCAGTATCACTATGGAAGTAGATTGCCCAATCTTCCTTCTGAGGAATTGCTGGTGGGTTTGAACCGCCAGCCCTCTGGTTGGCATCCAAATGCTTAAGGCACTACGCTATCAGAGCTCCTATTGATAGAATAGTTGTTATTAATGTATATAAAATTTTTCATTGGTAAAATGTTAGTTCTCTGGCTCAATGCATTGGTAGTAATTTTTATGCTTTTTATTGTTCCACTTATAAGAAAAATGCACTGTGGTAAATTACTTAGTGTGGCTTCTCTACCCATAAGTCTTTGTAAACTCCCATGTGGAATTTGCCATGAGCAACTGAGGAGCTCCTAATTGCTAAAGTTATCTATCTGGGGTATTTCTGTTGGGTGCAACACAAATAAATGTTCTGGGAGGTTCCCACTCTCTCTCAGGTGCTTAGAATTCTGATGTTATGATTGGTTGGTTTGACCACACTGCTGGACTCAAAAGGAGGCCTCCTAGAGGCAGAAGTCTCTCTCTGATGGCTGGTTGAGGAATACGTGCTACTGAAAGAGGCAAATGCTCCTAAGAGACATGTGCTGCTGGGAAAGAGACACAAGAGACATGCATTGCTGAGTGAGACACCAAGGGACACACACTGCTGGGAGAGAAAGACTGTGCGAAACTGTTGGTTGAGAGACAGTGGGCTGGGAGAGAGACTGAGCATTTCTCCTGAACTTGAATTGTAGCCTGGTGCTTCCCTAATGAACTCCATAACCTGTGAGTTCTGTGTGGCCACTGCAGTGAATTGTCGAACCCAGGAGAGAGGTGGTGGGTGCTTTGGGAGGAATGGTTGGTGAAAGGGCTGGAGGTAGGCAGCATGTCTGGTCTTGCAGGAAAAGGCCTTGGATTACTGATAGTGATTCTGCTCCTATTGTGGAGTTAGAGGAGGTCAGAATATGTGGCCTCCCTGCCTGTTTTGCAGTTGGTGTCAGAAGTGGGATTAGTTGCAGTGGCTTCAGACTCAAAGAATCATGAGACTTTGTAAAAGAAAGAAGGAAGGGGCCTAGGAAGTGAAACTTTGGATTCTTAGATGGTTAATTTGTTTGGTGTTACCTCTTAAAGAAGATAATTGATCCAGAAGTTAGGGCTTTTGGTTACACCCAGCCAAAGGCCCAAGGCCATATGCATAGAATGGGATGGTAATCAAGGTGAAGAGACGAACCTGGAATGTCTTTAAAAGGATTATGTGTTTTGGATTATGTGTTTATCTGAATGCTCTATGGGTATTGAATATTCTCTTACCTGCTTGTACATTATAAATGATTATGGGGTGTGGATAACAGATAGTGTGTAAGTCTGCCTTTAGCCAGTACTTGATTGGATATGTTAAAAGGGGAAATAGAATTTGCCCAGAAGAAACACAGGCTTTTGTTTCAAACCCTGTGTGTATAGTATAGGTGGCTTAGGTAGAAAACCTGAGCCCCACCCAGTCCTACAGAGGGAGCATAAGGTTTGCATTTGAATAAGGACCTGAAGAGGAAAAATAATGACTATTTGGCTCTTTGAATTTCGAGCAAGCCAACTGGTTTTGAGTGCATCAAGAGAGGAAAGTCATGGTTCATGTGAGAAACCCCTTCCAGGACTGAATGTTAAAAGAAGCCAGTAAGTAGTAAACTTGTGTGTTACTCGCTTGTGACCACCTGGGTCCACTTGAGTGGAAATGAGGGAAGTGCAGCAAAGAAGAAATGGCTGAGTTTGGTACTTTCTAACATAGGCCATGGAGGCTGGGGATGAGAGGAAGGGCTGGCTAGTCTGAAGTGCCATGAGTTGTGAGCCTACAGGCATTGAAATAGTCCCTGAGGACTGAAGATGTGAGAGAAGATGCTGGCTGGTCTGAAGTGAAGGAAAGATTGTGACTTCAAAACTTGGCAGCTGGAAACCATGACCTAGTTGGGGTGGCTAGGACTGAGCTGACCAGAACCTGACCAAATGAAGAGGAAGGTATTTGACACTGAGCTGGTGTTAAGTTGCTTCAATTGGATGGCTTGTGCTGGGCTGGACTTTGCTTGTTTATGGGTCCAGATGCCGGAAGTTTCCAAGTAGAATAGAAGATTCTCCAGAAAGAAAGGACCATGCTTGTCTCCTCAGAGTACTGGTTTGATAGGGATGGGCAAATTAGAAATCGACTCTCTGAAATGGGGGGAAGATAAAGGCATGAAGTGGCTGGCTTACATGCTTTCATGGGTGTGGTTATTCTTAAACTGATGGTGAAGGGGATGTGAATGTTTGAAGTATAAAAGGGATAATGGCTGGAAAAGCCATGGGGTGGCCTGTGCTGTAGTAAATTACTTAGTGTGGCTTTTCTACCCATAAGTCTTTGTAAACTCCAAGGTGGAATTTAACATGAGCAACTGAGAAGCTCCTGATTGCTAAAGATATCCACCTGGGATATTTCTGTTGGGCACAGCAAAAAGCAATGTTCTGGGAGGTTCCTGTTCTCTCTCAGGTGCTTAGAATTCTGATGTTATGATTGGTTGGTTTGGCCATTCTGCCAGGCTCAAAAGGAGGCCTCCTAGAGGCAGAAGTCTCTCTCTGATGGCTGGTTGAGAAAGATGTGCTGCTGAAAGAGACAGGCTCTCCTGAGAGGCATGTGCTGCTGGGAAAGAGACACCAGAGACATGCATTGTTGAGTGAGACACCAAGGGACACACACTGCTGAGAGAGAGATTGTAAGAGACTGTTGACTGAGAGACAGTGAGCTGGGAGAGAGACTGAGCATTTCTCCTGAATTTGAATTGTAGCCTGGTGCTTCCTTAATAAACCCCATAACCTGTGATTTCTGTATGGCCAATGCAGTGAATTGTCGAACCCAGGAGAGAGTTGGTGGGTGCTTTGGGAGGAACAGTTGGTGAAAGGGCTAGAAGGAGGCAGCATGTCTGGTCTTGCAAGAAAAGGCCTTGGGTTACTGACAGTGATTCTGTTCCTTTTGTAGGGTTAGAGGAGGTCAGAAGATTTGGCCTCCCTGCCTGTTTTTCAGAAAATAACCTTAAATATTATAGGTCTTGTTAAGAATACCAATCTCTTTCAAGACCCTATTTATTTTTGCAATCAGCTGAAAATATCAAAGAATGGGGAACTTGGTTTTCAGGAATGTGAAGTCACATAGCCTTTTGGTGTGTCCTTTCCACTTCACCTCAGGTGTTTACCCAAGTGTCACAGGAGTTATTAGACAATAGCACATACTTCACCTTTGTGTGTTAAAAGGAAATCCAGAGCACTTCTGTTGTCCAAAAACTACTTCTGTAAGGGAATTTTAGGATTTTTTTCTGGATTTCTAGTGAGTTGGAAATGTCATCAATTATCCCTTTACCATAGTGGTGGATATATTCCTAATTCAACACACAGTCATTTAGTCAGATCTGACTCATGGTGACCCCTCCTTGGGTTTCCAAAGCAGTATAACTATGGAAGTAGATTGCCCAGTATTCCTTCTGAGGAGTGGCTGGTGGGTTTGAACCACCAGCCTTCTGGTTAGCAGTCAAATGCCTTAGGCACTACACCACCAGAGCTCCTAATGGCAGGTTCAAAATCAGTGACTCTGTACTAAGGAAGGACAGGAAGGAAAGCTCTTTCAAGTGACTAGCCAAGGCTGAGATTTTCTTTTAAAGATTCCCATTTTGTCAATCATGTTGCTCTCTTAACCATTTACTTCTTTTACTTCCTAAAAGTTTTAGATTATCCATCAAAGAAGTCTTTCATTAGAGGAATGTACTTCCAGTGAGATCTCTAAATGGTTGAAGGAATATATTGACCTGTCACTTTGAAAACATTCAGACATGGCAATGCTCAAGCATAAGGTCCAGAAGTTAGGCTTGGGTTTTTATATTCTAAGTACCTTGATCTTCAATATTAGAATACATAGTGTGAAGAGGAACAAATTACAAACTTTTTAGTATTATTTTGAAGGATAGTTTGATTGACTCAATTAAGCCAGTCTTCAGTTAAAGAATCATTGCATATATAAAATAAACCTAAAATTGTGGGATGATAGATGTAACAATAAGGTGTTTCCTTAGATTTGTTGTAGGGTATTTGGGAAAGCACTTAAAGGAACCTACTAGTACATGGACCACCACTCATCAGTCAGTTTGCTGTATTGTGATGATTTGGTTGTTGTTGTGACATTGGAAGTTATGTCATTGGTTTTTCACATACTAGCAGCATCACACATGGTGGACAGGTTAGTGGAGTTTCCAGATGAAGACAAAATAGGAAGAAGGACAGGGCCATCCACTTAAAAAATTGGCCAGTGAAACACTGTCTAATATATTACTTGAAAATTTTATGAATAGCCATGAAACATTGTCTGATAGCATTTGAAAATGACACTTCATATCAAAATACAGTAGAGGAAGTGCTGCATCCCCAAAGTAGAGCTAACCTCAATGACCTGGGTGGAGTAAAGCTTTCAGGACCTTCATTTTCTGATGGGATATGACTCAAAATGGGAAGAAACAGCTGCAAACATTCCTTAATATTTGGAACATGATATGTGCAAAGTATGAATGGAGAAAATTTGAAAGTTGTCGAAAATGAAATGGTATGCATAAAGTTTGATATCGTAGGCATAAGCGAGGTAAAATTAACTGATATTCATCATTTTAAATCAACCTATCATATAATCTATTATGCCAGGAATGCCAAATTGAAAAGAAATGGCATTGCATTCATCAGGTGAAAAGAACTTCTCAAGATCTATCATGAAGTACAATACTGTCAGTGATAGGATAATATCCATGTGCCCACAAAGAAGACCAGTTAATACTACTATTCTCAATTACACACAAAGTACTAAAGCCAAATGAAGCAACTGAAGTTTTTGCTAATTTCCGTGGTATCAAGTTGACCAAACATGCAATCAAAATATATTGATAATTGTTGTCACAAATGTATGAAACAAAGAATCATCAGTAATTGGAAAATAAGGCCTTGGTGATAGAAATCACACCAGAGATCACATGATATAGTATTGCAAGATGAACAACTTATTTATTGCAATATATTTTTTCAGCAACATAAACAGTGAACTTCACTACATGAAATACACAGAAATCAGATAGACAAAATCTGTGGAAAGAGGCAATGGAAAAGTTCAATATCATCGGTTGAAACAAGGCCAGGAGCTGACGATAGAAAAAAACATTAGTTGCTCATGTGTAAATTCAAGTTGAAGCTGAAGAAAATTAAAATTAAAATAAGCCCACAAGAGCCAAAATATGACCTTGATTATATGTCACCTAAATTTAAAGACCATGTGAAGGTTAGATTTGACACATTGAACACCAATGATGAAGACCAGATGAGTTGTGGAATAACATCAAGAATATCATATGTAAAGAAAGCCAGAAGTTCTGGTAAGATGGCTGAATAGGCAGAAACACTAAACAGACCCTCTTCAGCAAAGAAAAGGGAAACCGATTAACACAGATACAGAAGATAATCCTGGAGCCCTGAACTATGAGGGGAAGTATATAGAAGTGGACTAACCACCAACCAGTAGAAGAATTTGCATGAAAACACCAAAAAAGAAGACATATGGAGGTGCAGTCTGTTAGCAATCTTGATAGCACAGACAGCTTGGATATTGCTGAGTGGTGTTAGGACCTAAAACTCAGCCCTGCCAGCGAAGGCTGACTGCATTAGTGGTCAGTGAATAAAAGGGGAATCAGTGAAAAAGAAAGTAGACTTTTGTCTGTCCTAGGGTGCAGCCACTTTGAATGTTTACAAGCAGTTTGACCATTTGGATATTTAAAGTAGACAGGGTTCTCCCAGATTCCAGGACTTAAAAATAGGCTCCACTTGCAAGGAACTAAAAGGACATTCCGGCCACCAACAACTGGAAAGGTGTGATATTCCCACTGTTACTCTTACAACCCACACCATCTTGGTGAATGGAGGTGTGGCCATCCCTCACTCCCATGCATCATCCGGGCTGGCTGGAATTCCATCCCAGTCTGTGTGCTTGGATGGAGCCTGGGTCCCTGGCCCCACCCTGCCGAGAGGTTTTTTTTTTTTTTGGTCTGTTTTAAAATTTTAATAATAATTATTATTGTCCATTTTGTTATTATTCTTTATTTTTCCCTTCCCAGGTTCTAGTTTTCAGTTTTATCTCTCTGCCAAAGAGGCAAGGAAGATGCATCCTCTGACCTCAACTAACCCCACAAGAGGGAAACATAATCATCTTCAGTAGCCCAAGGCATATTCCTGCAAGGCCAGACATGCTGCGTCCCTCCAGCCCTTTCACCAACTCTGACACCAACTGTTCCTCCCACAGTACCCACCAACTCTCTGTTAAGTTTGATAATTCACTGCAGTGGCCTCTTAGAACTCACAAATTATGAGGTTTATTAGGGAAGCAACAGGCTACAATTGAAGTTCTGGAACATGCTCAGTCTCTCTCAGCCCACTTTCTCTCAGCCTACAGTCTCTCCCTCAGTCTTTCTCAGCAGTGGTGTCTCTCCCAGCAGTATGTGTCTCTCAGGGTCTCTCAATAGCACATGTCTCTCATTGACATGCTGAGCAAATGTGTGTCTCTTGCATCTCTCTCTCAGCAATGCATGTCTCTTGTGTCTCTCAGCCTGCAGTGAAAGATTCCCTCTGCCTCTAAGAGGGCTTCATTTCAGCCTGGCAGAGTGGCCAAACCAATCAATCCCAACATCAGAAGAGAGAGAGTGAACCTCTCAGAAAATTACTTTGTGCTGCTCCCAACAGAAATATCCCAGGTGGATAATGTTAACAATCAGGGACTTCTCAGTTGCTCACAGAAAATTCCACCACAGAGTTTGCAAAGACTTATGGCTAGAAAACCACACTGTGTAATTTGCTATATGGCACTGACTTTCCCATTTCCAATTTTTTTCTTTCTCACGGTTAACTCCTTTTCATGTTTTTCTTTTTCATTTTTTCACATTTTTTTTCTTCACTATTCTCCTATTCCACATTTTTTCTGTTATTGTCCTCACCCCAGATGTGGAATTTTTTTTTTCCTTTTTTTTTGGTGATTGTTCCTGTGTAAATGTTTATGTGGTTTTTGGTCCACTTGCTTTTACTTTTCTGATGGTTTATCTATTGTTGTTCTTGTCTAACTGAGTGAGAGACAGCAAATGTGCCCATATGACACAACCACACCCACACTTCCTTCATCTCCACTTACTGAGAACCACCAATTCCTTCTCCACAAAGTGGCCAATGATAAACGACCACCAAGAAGGCTTGATTAACCCTTACTGCTGTTCATGAACAATTATTAACAGAGATCTAAATACAACAATATCACAATATCTCAGAGACAACAGACCATCACAGTCAATACAAAGAAGCAAGATAGAGTGATAGAAACAAGGAAGCAAGATACAGACCCAGAACACATCCCTGAAGAAGAAGTGCATAGGAACTCCCTGATAAGGAATTCAAAGGAATTATATTTAGGTATCTTCAAGAGACTGAGAGACAGATCAAGGAAAACACTGACAAAATTAGGGAAAACACAGACAAAACCCTAGGATAATTTTGGAAGAAAATACAACAATAAAATGACAAAATAAATGAAAAATTAGAAATAATTCAAAATCTATAGATAAATAGAAATCCAGAAGATTAATACTAAATTTTCCAAAATAGATAACACATTGAAAGGGCAAAGGAGTAGAATTGAATCAATGGAAGACACAATTAATGACACTGAAGACAAATACCAGAATACATACTTGGAAAGGGATCACTCAGAAAAAAAAAATCAAAACAAAATGAAGAAAGCCTAAGGTTCATATGGGATACCATCAAAAGGAATAACCTACATGTAATTGGAATTCCAGAAGAGGGAGAGGAAAATAAAACCATTGAAAAAATTGTCCAAGATGTTTTGGAAGAAAACTTCTGTGATATGATGAAAGATAAGAATATATCCATTCAGAAAGTACAATGAACCCCAAACAAAATAGACCCCCAAAAAATCACCAACACATATCATTATCAAACTCATCAAAACCAAAGACAAAGACAGAAGACAGGAAAAAATGAAAAGTTACTTACAAAGAACAACCCATAAGAATAAGTTCTGATGTCTCAGCAAAAAAAAAAAAAAAAAATGGAAGCAAGAAGGCAATAGGATGGTATATATAAAATCCTGAAAGAAAAAATTTTCCAACCAAGAATTATATACATGGCAAAATTGTCCCTCAAATATGATGATGAAATTAGGAGATTTCCAGATAAGCAGAAATTTAGGGGATTTGTTAAAATTAGACCAACCTTA
Source organism: Orycteropus afer afer (assembly GCF_000298275.1). Classification (NCBI taxonomy): domain Eukaryota; kingdom Metazoa; phylum Chordata; class Mammalia; order Tubulidentata; family Orycteropodidae; genus Orycteropus; species Orycteropus afer. Next base: position 890,055 of record NW_006922067.1, read on the forward strand.
CAAGACATATGAAAAAGAGTCATTTGAACAGAGAACTGATAATAGCAAAGAACAAGTGACCATTAATACACAAGATGAGATAATCCAGAAGCCAACAGAGCTATGGAAGTGTCAAAAGTTAAATAAGCTTACAAGATTGTAAATAGGGAACCAGAGATGTCAATTGGCAAGTGAGGACAACAACAAACCAAAAAGAGGGAAAAAATAGTGCAGTCACAGAATTTCTAAATGGTGAGGAAGTCAAGAGAGTTTCAAGATAGACTATACTGTTTTAAACTCGGGGAGAAAATTATAAACCACAAGGTAACCTTAAAGAAAATAATGTACCTTCACATCAAAATAAACCAGAGGACAAGCATAAATACTTAGGGAATACTAAAACAACAGCAACAAAGGAAATGATAACATGATTCATAAGCATAATTAGATCAGCACAGAAAATTATATGGAACAAAGAAACAAGGAACACCTTGAAAAAACACATAACAAAATGACAGCAATTCATACTTGACGATATTTACACTGAATGTTAATGAATTAAAAACACTATTCAAGAGATGGAGACTGGCAGACTGGATAAAAAAATAAATAAATAAAAATAAAATAACCCAACAATATGCTGGTGACAAAAGACACACCTTAGAGACAAAGACAAAAATAGACTAAAAATCAAAGTTTGGAAAAAGACATATCAAGCAAATGACAACCAAAAAAGAGCAGGAATGGAAATATTAATTCCTGATCAAATTGACTTTAAGACAAAAACCACCATATGAGACAAGGAAAGACATTATATAATGGTGAAAGGATCAATTGAACAAGAAGATATAAACATAATAAACATCGATGGATCCAATGAAAGAGCCAAAAAATACATAAGTCAAACTTTAAAGAGTTGAAAAGGCAAATAGATGAATTCACAGTCACAGTGGGAGAATTTAATACACCACATTCAATCAAAGACAGAACAACCAGAAAGGAACTCAACAAAGATGCAGAAGACCTATATAATACAATCCAGCAACTTGACCTTATAGACATCTACAAAGCACTTCAGCCAACAATAGCACAATATGCATTATTTTCCATTGTACATGGAACATTTTCCATGATAGACCATATGTTAGCCTATAAAGCATATCTTCATAAATTTAAAAACATTGAAATACAGCAAAACATCTTCTCAGATCAAAATGCTATCAAATTAGAAACCAACAATAGGAAGATCAATGAAAAAAGAGAAAACGTATGTAAACTGAACAACACCCTCCTTAAGAAAGACTGGGTAAGAGAAGAAGAAAGAAAAAGTATTTGAATCCAACAAGAATGAAAACACAACATAACAAAATCTTTGGGACACAGCAAAAGCAGTTGTTACAGGCCAATTTATAACAATAAATACACACATCAGAAAAGAAGAGAGCGAAAATCCACATTTTAAACCAACATCTCCAACAATTAAAAAAAAAAAAGCAAGAAAAACCTATAGTAACCAGAAGAAAGGAAATAATAAAGTTTCGAGCATAAATAAATGAAACAGAAAATAGAAAGACAATAGAAAAAATTAACAAGACTAGAAGTTGGTTTTTTGAAAAGATTAATAAAATTGACAAACCACTGGCAAATTTAACAAAGGAAAAGAGGGAGAGAATACAAATAATATGAATAAGAAACAAAATGGGGTGACATCACAATAGAACCACCTGAGGTAAAAAGGATAATATCAGGATGCTATGAGGAACTGTATTCCAACAAATTTGAAAATCAGGAAGAAATGCATAGATTTCTAGAAACACACTACATACCTAAGCTAACACAGACTGATGTGGAAAATTTGAACAGATCCATAACAAAAGAAGAAATTGAACAGGACATCAAAAATCTACTGACAAAAAAAGTCCTGGCCCAGACAGTTTCACCACAGAATTCTACCAAACATCCCAAGAAGAACTGACACCAATTGCTACTCAAACCATTTCAAAACATACAAAAGGATGGAATCCTCCCTAATTCATTTTATGAAACAAGCATAATCTTGATACCAAAACCAGAGAAAGATATCACTGGGAAGGAAAAGTACAGACCAATATCCCTCATGAACATAGATGCAAAAATATTCAACACAATCCTAGCCAATAGACTCCAACAACATATCAAGAAAATAATTCATTAAGAACAAGTGTTGTCCATATCAGGTATGCAAGAATGGTTCAACATTAGAAAAACAATCTATGTCTTTCACCACATAAATGAAACAAAGGAGAACCACCACATAATCATATCGATAGATGTAGAAAAGGCATTTGATAAAATCCAACACCGATTCCTGATCAAAACTCTCAGCAAAATAGCAATAGAAGGGACATTCCTCAACATAATAAAGGACATGTATTCAACATTATTCTCAATGGAGAGAGATTTAAACCATTCTCCTTGCAAACAGGAACCAGACAATGATGCCCTCTATCACCACTTCTATTCAACATTGTATTGGATGTCCTAACCAGGACATTAAGGCAAGAAACGGAAATTAAATGCATCCAAATTGGTAAGGAAGAAGTCATACTATCTCTATTTGCTGATGATATGATCCTGTACTAAGAAAACCCAAGAGACTCAGTCAAAAATCTACTGGAACTAATTGAGAGATAGAGCATCGTGGCAGGATACAAGATCAACATCCAACAATCAGTTGGATTACTCTATACCTGCAAAGAGATTGTTGAGAAAGAAATAAGGAAATCAATACCATTTACAATAGCTACCAAAAACATAAAATACTTGGGAATATATCTTACAAGGGACACAAAATATCTGTACAAAGAAAACTATAAAAGACTACTTCAAGAAACCAGAAGAGATCTACATAAATGGAAGAGTATTCCATGCTCATGGATAAGAAGATTGAACTTTGTGAAAATTCAATTCTACTCAAAGCAATCTATATATTCAATGTAATTCCAATCCAGATCCTACTGACATTCTTTAAACATATAGAAAAAACAATCACTAACTTTATAAATAAAGAAAAGAGACCTCAGATAAGCAAAACACTATTGAAGAAGAAGAACAAAGTAGGAGGTCTCACACTGCTGGATCTTGAAACCTACTATACAGGCACAATAGTCAAAACTGCCTGGTATTGCTACAACAACACACACATAGACCAATGGAATTGAGTTGAGAACCCAGAAATAAATCCATTGACCTATGGTCAGCTGGTCTTTGACAAAGGGCCAAAATCCATTAAATGGGGAAGATATTGTTTAACAAATGGTGCTGGCAAAACTAGGTATCCTTTTGTAGAAAAATGAAACAAGATGTTCCTCACACCATACGCAAAAACTAACTCCAAATGCATCAGACTTCAACGTGAAACCTAAAACTATATAGTTCCTCAAGGAAACACTAGGGACAAATTTAAAGGCCCTTGGGAGCTCTGGTAGCATAGTGCCTAAGGCATTTGACTGCTAACCAGAGGGCTGGCGATTCAAACCCACAAGACACTCCTCGAAAGGAAGAGGGAGCAATCTACTTCCATAGTGATACTGCCTCCGAAATCCAAGGAGGTGTCACTATGAGTTGGGTCCGACTCAATGGCACATAACAACACCAACAACAATGTTGTTATTGTTCTTGTTAGGTGCCATGGAGTCGTATTCAACTCATAGTGATCCTACACACAGTGGAATGAAACACTGCCCTATATCGTGTCAGCTCCTCAATACTTGCTATACTTGAGCCCATTGCTGCAGCCACTGTGTCATTCTATCTTGTTGACTGCCTTTTCCTCTTCCATCTAACCTCCACCTTACCAAGCATGACATCCTTCTCCAGGGAATGGTCTCTTCTGATAACATGACCAAAGTAGGTGAGACAAAGTCTGGCCATTCTCACTTCCAAGGAGCTTTCTGGCTGTATTTCCTCCAGGACAGATTTGTTAGTTGTTTTAACACACTTTGGTACTTTCAGCATTCTTCTCCAGCACCACAACTCAAAAGCATCAACTCTTCTTTGGTCTGCCTAATTCATTGTCCAGCTCTCACATGCATATGAGGTGATTGAAAAGATCATGGCTTGCATCAGGTGTACCGTAGTCACCAAGGGGACATCTTTGCTCCTCAGCATTTGAAAGAGGTCCTTTGCAGCAGACTTGCTCAGTGCTACATGTCACCTGATGTCCTGACTGCTGCTTCCATTGGTGTTGATTGTAGAACCAAACAGTATGAAATTTTGGACAACCTCAATCTTTTCTCCATTTATTGTGATGCTGCTTATAAGTCCAGTTGTGAGGATTTTCATTTTCTTTATATTGAGGTGTAATTCATACTGCAGATTGTATTCTTCAAGTCACGTCAATAAGTGCTTCAAGTCATCTTCAATTTCAGCAAGCAAAGTTGTGTCATCTGTGTATCTCAGGTTGTTAATGAATCTTACTCTGATTTTGATGCCACATTCTTTCTCATATAGTCTGGCTTCTCAGATTATTCGCACAGTATATAGATTGAATAGATATGTTGAAAGTATGCAATCCTGATGCACTCCCTTCTTGATTTTAAACCATGCAATGTTCCCTTGTTCTGTTTGAATGATAGCCTCCTAATCTATGTACAGGTTCCTCATGAGTACAGTTAAGGGTTCTGCAATTCCCATTCTTCTCAATGTTATCCACAAATGGTTATGATCTATACAATCAAATGCTTTTTCCTAGTCAGTAAAACACAAGTAAACATCTTTCTTGTATTCTCTGCTTTGAGCCAAGATCCATCTGACATCCACAATGATATCCTTTGTTCCATATCTTCTTCTGAATCTGGCTTGCACCTCTGGAAGTTCTCTGTCAATATACTGCTGCAACTGTTTTTGAATGATCTTTTCAGTAAGATCTTACTTGCGTGCAATATTAATGATATTGTTCGATAACTTCCACATTCTGTGGCATCACCTTTCTTTGGAATGGGTATAAATATGGATCTCTTCCAGTCAATTGGCCAGGTAGCTATCTTCCAAATCTCTTGGCATAACTAAATAAATGCCTTCAGTGATGCATCTGTTTCTTGAAACATCTCAATAGGTATTGTGTTAATTTCTGGATCCTTGTTCTTCAGCAATTCCTTCAGTGCAGCTCAAGTTCTTCCTTCAGTACCATTGGTTCTTGATCATATGCCACCTCCTAAAATGATGAAGATCTACCAATTCTTTTTTAGTACAGTAACTCTGTGTATTTCTATCTGTTTTTGATGCTTCCTGCATCATTCAATATTTTGCCCGTAGACAATTTTTATATTGCAACTCAAGGCTTAAATTTTTTCCTGAGTTCTTTCAGCTTGAGAAATGCTAAACATGTTCTTCCTTTTGACTTTTCAACTCTAAGTCTTTGCACATTTCATTGTAGTAATTGGCTTCGTCTGCTCTAGCTGCTCTTTGAAATCTTTGGTTCAGATCTTTTATCTTATCATTTCTTCCATTTGCTTTGGCTACTCTCTATTCAAGGGCAAGCTTCAGAATCTCTTCTGTCATCCATTTTGGTCTTCTCTTCTTTTGTTGTCTTTTTAATGACCTCTTGCTTTCTTCATGGATGATGCTCTTGATGTCATCCCACAATACTTCTGGTTTTCCATCATTGGTGTTCAATGCATCAAATCTATTCTTTAGATGCTCTCTAAATTCAGGAGGTATAAATTCAAAATCATATTTTGGCTCTCATGGACTTGTGTTAATTGTCTTCAACTTCAAGTTGAACTGCATATGAGCAGTTGATGGTCTGTTTCACAGTCAGCTCTTAGCCTTGTTTTTTCTGAAGATAATGAGCTTTTCCATTACCTCTTGCCACAGATAGAGTCAATCTAATTCCTATGTATTCCATCTGGTAAAGTCCATGTGTATAGCCACCATTTGTGGTTGAGAAAAGGTATTTGCAATGAATTCTATCACACAATTTCGAGCATTATATCTGTCACCAAGGCCAAAATTTCCAACTACAGGTGGTTCTTTGTTTCCAACTTTTGCATTTTAGTCACCGGTGATAAATAACATATCTTGGTTGCATGTTTGATAAGTTTCAGACTGCAGAAGTTGATAAAAATCTTCAATTTCTTCATCTTTGGCTTTGGTGTTTGTTGCATAAATTTGAAAAACAGTCATATTAACTGGTCTTCCTTGTAGATGTGTGGATATCATCCTATCATTGACAACATTGTACTTCAGGACAGATCTTGAAATATTCTTTGTGATGGTAAATGTCATGCTATTCCTCTTCAAATTGTCATTTCTGGCATAGTAGATCATATAGTTGTCTTATTCAAAATATCCAAAATCATTCCACTTCAGCTCAGTAATGCATAGGATATCAATCTTCATGCATTTCATTTCATTTTTTATAACTTCCAATTTTCCTAGATTCATACTTTGTATATTCCATGTTCCAATTATTAATGGATGTTTGCAGCTGTTTCTCCTCAATTTGTGTTGTGTCATATCAGCAAATGGAGGATTTTGATTGAAAGTGAAAATTACCAGAAAGATATCTACCTTTGTTTTACTGATTATGCAAAGACAATTGACTGTGTGTGGATCATAACAAACTATGGGTAATATTTCTAAGAATAATAATTCCAGAACAGTTAGTTTTTCTCATGTGGAACCATTTCATAAACCAGGAAGCTGTTGTTTGAACAAAACAAGTGATGCTGCATAGTTTAAAATCAGGAGAAGTATCATTTCACCATACTTATTCAATCCATATGCTAAACAAATAATCTGTTAAATTAGGGTATAAGAGGAAGAAGGCAGTGACAGGATTGGAGGTACACAAGTAGAAGTTAAAAAATTTTAACATTGAAATACAGATTTGTATTTAAATAGGAAAGAAAAAAGTAGTTTATTAAATCTATAATATAGAATATTGTACTTCAGTACTATTCTCGACAAACCGTATAGTAATTTTTTTAAATTTACTCAGTGAAGCATAGTTAATTTTGGTTCCATTTAATTCTGGATATATAGCAGTCTGAAAGATTCTGTGGGTAATATGTTGAATGATGCAGGAAACATCAAAAGACAATGGATGAAATACACAGTCACTATACCAAAAAGAATTGGTAGATGACTATCATTTCAGGAGGTGCCAGATGATCAAGAACCAATGACAGTGAAGGAAGAAGTTGAAGCTGCTCAGAAGGAATTAGAGAAAAACAAGGCTCTGGGAATTGATAGAATACTCTTTGAGATGTTTCAACAAATGGATGCCACACTGGAGACACTCACTCAGCTACGCCAAGAGATTTGGAAGACAGCTACCTGGCCAACTGATTGGAAGAGATCCATATTTGTACTCATTCCAAAGAAAGATGATACCACAGAATGTGGAAATTATTGAACAATATCATTGATCTCACATTCAAGTAAATTCTTACAGAAGATCATTCAAAAATGGTTGCAGCAGTATATTGACAGAAAACTTGCAGAAAATAAAGTTGGATTCAGAAGGGGACATAAAACAAGGGATATTATAGTTGATGCCAGATGGATCTTGGCTCAGAGCAAAGAATACCTGAAAGATGTTTACTTGTGTTTTGTTGACTATTTAAAGGCATTCAATTTTGTAGATCATAAAAAATAGTGGATAACATTGAGAAGAATGGGAATTCCAGAACACTTAATTGTATTCATGAGGAACCTGTACATAGACCAGAAGGCTGTCATTATAACAGAACAAGGGGATACTGCATGGTTTAAAATCAGGAAAGGAATGAGTCAGAGTTGTATCCTTTCACCATACTTAGTCAACCTTCATGCTGAGCAAAAAATCTGAGAAGCTGGACTATATGAAGAAGCACATGTCATTAGGTTTGGAATAAGGCTTACTAACAACTTGAGATATTCATATGACACACATTTGTTTGTTGAAAGTGAAGATGATTTGGAGCATTTACTGATGAAGATTAAAGACTACAGTCTGCAGTATGAATTATATCTCAATATAATGAAAACAAAAATTCTCACAATTGGACCAATAAGAAACATTATGATAGATGGAGAAAAGTTTGAAGTTGTTGTAGACTTCACATTGCTTGGTTCTACAATTAGTGCCAATGGAAGTAGCAACCATAGCATCAAAAGACATTATTTCCTTGAGCAAATCTGTTGCAAAAGGCCTCTCTCTAGTGCTGAAGAGCAAAAATATCTCCTTGAAGATTTAGATGTGCCTATTCCAACTTTGGTATTTTCAATTGCCTCATATGCATGTGAGAGCTGGACAATGAATAAGGAAGACTGAGTTGATGGTTTTGAATTGTGGTGTTGGTGAAGAATGCTGACAGTACAGTGAACTGCTAAAAGACTAACAAATCTGTCCTGGAAGAAATGCAGCCAGAATCCTCCTTGGAAGCAAGAATGGCCAGACTTAGTCTCATCTGCTTTAGTCATGTTGTCAGAAGGGACCATTCTCTGGAGAAAGATGCCATGCTTGGTAAAGCAGAGGGTCGATGAAAGAGGGAAAGCCTGTGCAAGATGCATTGACATGGTGGCTGCAGTGATGGGCTCAGGTATAGTAGGGATCATGAGGCTGGCAAAGGACTGAACAGTGTTTCGTTCTGTTGCACATAAGGTCACTATAAGTCAGAGATGACTCAACGGGATATAAAAACAACAGAAGTCTGGAAACCTCATCTTCTTCACAAGAATCTTAGAAATCTTGTTTTATACCAGACAATTACAACTTTTGAAATATTTTTGTCCTCTGCATAAATCTGACAGAGTTAATTTCTGTTGGAAATATTTTTATCAAGAATTTTCAGCATATCAATAAAGTAAAACTTACCTATACATGTACAGTTTAAATTGATTATGACTCAGTTATAATACTACTTAACTAAAAAGTAATTAAAAGCAATATTAATTCAATTTAACCTCATTTACAAAAAGCTTCAGATGCAAGACATCTGAAGATATCTTAAGTATATGGTATTATATCATGATGCTATAATCTTATGATATAATAACATATATCCAAGATATTGAACACCTATGACTGAAAACCAGACACGTTGTGGGATGGCATTAAGAACTTCATACAGGAAGAAAGCAAATGGTCATTAGAAAGACAGGAAAAGATGAAAATGGATGCCAGAAGAGACTTGAAAATAGCTGTTGGACAGTAGCTAAAGCAAGTGGAAGTAATGATGAGATAAAAGAGCTGAACAGGATATTTCAAAGAGCAGCTTGAGTAGACAAAGTCGATTATAATAACTGAAAGTGTAAAAACCTGCAGTTAGAAAAACAAAAGGAAAGAAAACCAAAAGGGAAGGGCATGCTCTGCGTTTTTCAAGCTGAAAGAACTGAAGAAAAAAAATCAAGCTATAAGTTGCAATAATGAAAGATTATGGGCAGAATATTGAATGACACAGGAAGCATAAAAAGAAGATGGAAGGAAGACACAGTCACTGTACCAAAAAGAATTTGTCAATGTTCATCTATTTCAGGAGGTGGCATATGATCAAGAACCAATGATAATGAACTAAGAAATGGAAGCAGTGCTGAAGGCATTGGCAAAAACAAGTCTCCATGAATTGAAGGAATACCCATTGAGATGTTTCAACGAATTGATGCAGCACTGGAGACACTCACTGCTCAATGCCAAGTAATTTGGAAGACATCTGCCAGGCCAACTATCTGTAAGAATTCGATATTTGTGCCCAATCCAAAGAAAAATGATTTAACAATGTGGAAATTATCAAACAATATCATTAACATCACACACAAGTAAAATTTTGTGAAGATAATTTAAAAAATGATAGTAGCAGTTTGGGAGTTGTGGTGGTGCAGTGCCTAAAGCATTTGATTGCAAACCAGAATCTTGCTGGTGGTTCAAAACCACCAGCCACTCCTCAGAAGGAAGATTAGGTGATCTACTTCTGTAGAAATACCTCCTCAAAAACCCAAGGTGGGATCCCTATGGGTTCAATTGACTTGATAACAGTGAGTTTCTTTTATTTTATTTTGGTTTAGCAGCAGTTTAGTTCAGAAATGCAAGCTGGATTCAGAAGAGGACATGGAATGAAGGATATCACTGCTGATGTCAGATGGATCTTGGCTGAAGGCAAAAAAATATCATAAAGATGTTTATTTTTGTTTTATTAACTATGCAAAACTATGTGTTTCATAAAAAAAAAAAATGTGGATAATATTGTGAAGAATAGGAATTCCAGAACACTTAATTGTGCACATGAGAAAGGTGTCCAAAAACCAGGAAGCTGTTTTTACAAGGTGTTTAAAATCCAGAACAGTGTGTGTCAGTGTTGTATTCTTTCACCATACTTATGCAATCAACATGTTGAGCAAATAATCCAAGAAGCTGGACTTTATGAGGAAGAACATGGCATCAGGATTGGAGGAAGTCTCGTTAAGAACCTTCAATATGCAGATGACACAATTTTGCTTGTTGAAAGTGAAGATGACTTGATGTATTTACTGATGAAGATTAAAAACTAGTCTGGAGTATGGATTAAACCTCAACATAAAGAAAACAAAAATCCTCACAACTGAAACAGTAAGCAACATCATGATCAATGGCAAAAGAATGAAGTTGTCAAAGATTTCCTTTTCCTTAGATCCACAATGAACATTCATGGAAGCAGCAGTCAAGAAATCAGATATCATATTGTACTGAGCAAATGTGTAACAAAAAAAAAAAAAAAAAAATCTTTGAAGTGTTGAAAAGCAAAGGTGTCACTTTGAAGACTAAAGTGTGCCTAATCACAGCCATGGTATTTTTAACCACTTCGTGTGCGTGTGAAAGCTGAATAATGAATAAGGAAGACCAAAGAATAGTTGATGCCTTTGAATTGTGGTGTTGGTGAAAACTATTGAAAATACCTTGTACTGCCAGACAAATGAACAAATCTGTCCTGGATGAAATGAAGCCTGAATGCTCCTTGAAAGCAAGAATGGTAAGACTCCATCTCACTTTGGTCATGTTGTCAGAAAAGACCATTTACTGGACAAGGATATCATGCTTGGTAAAGTGGAGTGTCAGAGAAAAAGTGGAAGATCCCCAACAATATGGATTGACACAGTGGCTGAAATGATGGGCTCAAGTATAGCAAAGATTGTGGGGATGGAGAAAGATGAGGTAGTGTTTTGTTTTGTTGTACACTGGGTTGCTATGAATTGCAGCCAAATGATGGCACCTAACAGCAACAACAGTTAGTCAGGATATACTAAGAATAAAAATTGTATGAGTGAATTATTTAGTTAAAATTATTGGCCTGTTGATGGCCACTTAATGGGAAAATAAAATTGTAATATTATTCACTTAGTGTTTAATATTAAAGAAAATTTGGAAGTTTTCCAAAAAATTTCTAAAATGTTTTATATAGTTCATAACATGTTGAATAAACATTTTTCTACTTATAAAACAGAAATAGTTCCTTTGTAACTTTCTAAAAAGTTTTTGAATTGTCAGGAGTTTATTTTGGATCACTTAGAAACAATCTTTAAGTTATTTACAACAAAGATTTTAGGGGTAAAATCCTTAGTATTTTCAAAACTATGGCTTAGTTTGTCTCATGAAACTTATTCCGAGAAAGTGTCTCTTAGATGGGTTACACAAAGAATAGATTAACTCTTCAACCTAGTTAGGTATCATTGATTCAGTTCTGACTGATAGCAACCCTATGTATAACTGAATGAAACATTTCTCATTCCTCTGCCATCTCCACAACCCTAGCGATGCTTGAAACTATTGTCACAGCCATTGTGTCAATCCATCTCATTGAGGGTCTTCCCCTTTTTTGCTGACCATCTACTTTACTAAGCACAGTATTGTTCTCCAGGGACTGGTCTCTCCTAAAATATGAACAGTGTGAAAGATGAAGTCTGGTCATTCTCTCTTTCAAGGAGCATTCTGGCTGTACTTCTTCCAGAATAGATTTCCTTCTTCTCTCATTCAATGATATTTTCAGTTTTTTTTTTATTTTATTTATTTTTTTTTACCAACACCACAATTCAAATGCATCGGTTATTCTCCAGTCTTCCTTATTCATCGTCAAGTTTCACACTCATAGGAAGCTATGGAAAATACCATGGCTTGGATCAGATACACCCTAGTCTTCAAAGTGACGTATTTGCTCTTTAACACTTTAAAGAGGTTTTTGCACCCAACTTGCCCAGTGCAATAAAACATCTGATTTCTTGCCTACTGCTTCCATGGGTATTAATTGTTGATCCAAGTAAAAGGACATATTTGTCAAACCCAATGTTTATCTCCATGTATTATGATGATTCTCTTTGGTCCAGTTGCAAGGATTTTTATTTAATTTATATTAAACTGGAATCCATACAGAGGATTGTAGTCTTTGATCTTCATCAGTAAGTGCTCCAAGTCATCTTCACTTTCAGCAAGCAAAATTGTGCCATCTCTATATCAGATTGTTAATGAGTCGCCCTTCAGTACTGATGTCTTCTTCTTCTAAATATAGTCCAACTTCTCTGATGATTTCCTGAGCATACAGATGTAATGAATATGGTGAAAGAATACAACCATGAAAAAACCCACCCTGATTTTAAACCATAAGATATTCCCTTGTTCTGTTCAAAAGACTGCCTCTTGTCAAAAGACAGGTTCCTCATCAGCACAATTAAGAGTTCTGGAATTCCCAAATTTTGCAATGTTATCCCTAACTTGTTATGAGCCACACAGTTGAATACCTTTGTATAGTCAATAAAACACAAGTGAACATCATTCTGGTGTTCTTTGCTTTCAGACAAAATCCATCTGAGATCAGCGATGATATTGTTCATTCCATACCCTCTTCTGAATCTGACTTGAATTTCTGGCAGCTCCTTATAGATGTAATGCTTCAACCAGTTTAGAATTTTCTTCCATATAATTTTCCTTGCATTTCTTATTAATAGTATTGTTTTGTAATTTTGGTATTCTCTTGGATCACTACAGTATGCCAAACTGGAAGACGAGTGGCAGTTTATCACTGTAATGATAGAAAATTTTGTTATTTTAACAGTAAGAAACCTAATTCTTTGTGTAATATCTTACTTGACACTAGAAGTTCTTAAAAATCTCATAAATTAAACCATCAAATTTTACACAGACAGATGATATCTTTATACCAAATAAATTATTCTTTTAATAAATCTTTTAAACTTGTGCCTTCACAACTCTTCAAGTGGTTGTGATGAATGCACTTATAAGCAGAATGAAATATATATATTTGATTATAAATACGTAAATAAATAAATTATATATATATGTATGTATATATATATATATAT
>NW_006922067.1:903444-909042 GCF_000298275.1 Orycteropus afer afer
TATATATATATATATATATATATATATAGCATAAAAACAGAAGAGTATAATTTGGTTATCAACTCAATTTATTATCAGTAAGTCATCTAACAATCTTGGAAATTATTCTAAGCCTGTATGTTATACCATATAATTACTTTTTGCAATATAGTTCATTTAAATAATATATATTTTTGTTGTTTTCTTGGTAAGCAGTTTAACTTTCCTTCTTTATAATAATGTATTCATTTGACTATCTTGTAGATAACCCATAACTTCATATTCAACCTTCTTCTACCATTCTCCATACTTCCATAGCCATCCAATTCTTTTTCCATGCTTTTCTCTTTCTCATCTGGCAACCCCTAGTCTCTTTCAACTTAAGACAAAATTCCTCTTTTCTCTTAACCAAACACATTCTAGACACTCATCTAGTTTAAGTTATTTAAAAAAAATCTTGGAAGCTGTTTTAAGTTGATATACTACTGTGATAATTAAGGTTGTATGTCAACCTGGCTGGGCCTGGTTGAGTGGCTGGGCAGCTGGAGGTAGTAATACTCCATGGTGAGATTGGTAATCAACTCCATGGTGGAATCTATTGGAGCAGCTGAGTGGCTGTTTTAAGGATGTGGGTTGCTTCTAGTGTATAAGAAGCAACTTTAAGAAAGGTCACTAGCTTTAACCCTGCATGTAGCCGAGTCATTGTTCAGCAATCTGCCATGTTGCCCTGCTGATTTTGGGGCTTTCAATGGACTTGGATTAATGGTCTGCCATGTAGTTTGGTAATATCAGGACTGTGCCTTTTCACTTGTCAACCGTGGGTTTATCAGCTTCAGCAACTAGCAGCTGCCTGAGTGAAGTGATGCCTCTAGCTTCAGTGGGCCAGGAACAAAAGCCAGAGCTGAACCCTAAGGTTGAGGAGCTTCCACCCAGCCCCTAGAACCTGGCACTTTGAACTTGGACTTAAAGCCTCCTAAATTGTAATAGAATAAATTCCTATTTGTTCAAGCCATTTCTTTTGTGATATGTTCCTGTGAGAGTGGTGCAACTACAAAACAAACAAGGCAACTCTGCTGAAAAGTCCTCTTTGAATTGCTGAAAAGCAAAGATGCACCTTTGAAAACTAAGTTATGCCTTTTCCAAGCCATGGTGTTTTCAATTGCCTTGTGTGCTTGTGAAAACTGGACAATGAATAAGGAAGACTGAAGAAGAGTTGATGCTTTTGAGTTGTGGTGTTGATGAAGAATACTGAAGATGCCATGGGCTTCTCGAAGAACTAGCAAATCTGTCCTGGAAGAAATGCAGCCAGAATGCTCCTTGGAAGCAAGAATGGCAGGACTTAGTCTCACCTACTTTTGTCATGTTATCAGAAGAGACCATTCCTCAGAGAAGGATATCATGCTTGGTAAAGTGGAAGGTCAGTGAAAAAGGGGAAGGCCCTCAATGAGATGGATTGACACAGTGGTTGCCAGAATGGGCTCAGGTATAGCAAGGATTGTGAGGCTGTTGCAGGACTGGGCAGTGTTTGATTCTGTTGTACATAGGGTCACTACAGGTAAGAGGCAACTCAATGACACCTAGCTACATACTTCAAAACATAAAAAAAGTTTTCTCAGAATGAATTAACTTTGAATAATTCTTGGGCACACTAGCACTATTTGATTTATATAATAACTTATTTATTATTAAACAATCAGAGCAAATTCACTGGAGAAATATTACTATTTAATTGAACAATACAATTGAAGGTAGAAAGTTATCATATTTTCATTACTCTATCTGCTTCACGTTTCATAGAATTCTTTAGAGAAATAATTTACAAAAAAATGTCCTTTTCAGAGCATTTTTAAATATTCCATTTTATGCCAAAGTTTCCCAAAGTAGCTGTTTGAAACTCTAGAATGTTAAGGACACTTAGACAAATACCTTATGGAAGGAAAAAAAAAGTAATAATAACCACAATAATAGTCACAGCTTCTTAAGACAAGAAGCATAAAAAAGCAAAATAAATAAATAAATAAATAAATAAAATAAAAAATAACAAATAACAAAAAAACATAAAACAAGACAAAAAATTACATAAATTTACCAGTCTGTGAAGATAGCTCAAGTAACACACAAGACAACATATAGGATATTTCATTGAACCTGATTTATTTTGCTGGCTAGAGAGTTAGTCTGTTATTTAATATATATTAGTCCTTAGAACTGAAAAATACTTAAGTGTGGTCAAAACATTTAAGAAAACAATCAAGGAAGAGAATAAATAAATAGATAAATAAGCCCAAAGGAAAAATATGTTTAGGTTTCCCTTAGACAACTCTTATGCCTGTAGATGGAAGTGTTAATCCAGAAATCTAATTACAATGAGTATTCAAATATAAAATAATGAAGATAAGTATTTAAGCATGATGGTTTTAATTAGAGTCCTTCAGATTCTAATTTACCATGCAGAACGGTGAGTCTACCCAGGTAATAACTGCCCTTTATGGTCATTGACTTCCTAAAGAATCCTTTGTAATGACATGCCAACATTCACTTTTTAGAAACAGCAACAGAGCCCCTAATGCTTACATATATAAGCCACTAGTGTACTCAAGGGAGGTCCAGCCTAATTTTTAGGCATGGAATTCTCCATCTTACCAAGCTTATCACGTGCTTCTTTTTTTCTTTAACTTTTTATTGTGGTTTGGGTGTAATTTTACAAAGCAGATTTGTTATTTATTCAACAGTTCATATACATTTTCTTATATGACATTGATTGCAATTTCCACAATGTAATAGCACTCCTCCCACCTCCTTCCTATGGTTAAAGCTTCCCTGTGTTCTTCTTTCCTGCCTAACTTGACTGCCTAACTTTCTCCCTGTGCAAATGTTTCCCTTCTTATTTCCCAAGGATTACTATTCTAAGGAGTGTATCTGCCTGGTATAGTTCAGCTTGTATGTCTACCTACTCTTTGATTGAGAGTAGAAACAGCAGAGTGAGTCTCATTCCAAACCTGAAGGGTGACTTGGGGGCACATTCTTGGGGCTTTCAACAGCCACGATCTGACCAGGAATCTTGGTCTTTTAAATGTTCTCTCTCTCTCTTTTTTTTTTTGGTCCACATTTCTTTCTCCCACTCTATCCCTTTCTGAGTGGTTGTCATTGGCAGCCAAGCACCTTTGGTTCTTTTGGTCTCAGGGACGTGTAGGTTGAAGTTGATGTTGTCCATTGGTTGCCTGGACTAATTGTTCCCATATAGCTTTGATTTTCTTCACTTTGCTTTGCCCCAGACAAGGAAAGACCAATAGTTTCATCTCAGATAGCCACTCACAAGGCTTTAAAACCCCAGTCTCTACTCACCAAAGTAGGTTGTAGAACAATGTATTTGGGTGCTAGCAACATGATTTGTTTCTTAATGCACAACAATCTGTGTGTTTCCTTAGTTGGCATGCATAACCAAACCAAAACCAAACTCACTGCTATAGAGTTGGATCCAACTCATAGCAACCCCTCCTTGGGTTTCCAAGGTGGTATTACTACAGAACTAGATTGCCCAACCTTTGTTCTGCAGAGTGACTGGTGGGTTTTAAACACCATCCTTCTGATTAGCAGTCAAATGCTTTCGGCACTACGCCACCAGAGCTCCTAATTAACATGCATAGAGACAGAAAAGAAAAAGGATAAGTTCAGCTGTACTAACAACTGTTGACCATTATATGTCAGTAGTCAAGCTTATCTCTGCTTTACCATGATGCTCAGCAGAAAGGCTGAAATGGGAAAGTAAAAAAAAAATAAAAGGGACTTTACAATAAATCATAACTTTTTAGAAGCTGTCAAACATTAGTCTTGGAATTTTGAGGGTACTCACCTCAGACCACATTTGAAAGCCATGGAGGCAGATGGAGTGCAAAGCACTCTTGACTTGAAACTGTTAAGCACTGGTTTCAAAGACTCTGATACAGTCAGTGAAGAGATGTCTTTGAAATCCTGCTGACTATGTCATTTAAAAGGAGCTCTGGTGTAGTAGTGGTTAAAACATTTAGCTGTGAACTAAAAGGTTAGCAGTTCAAACCACCCAGACACTCCAAGGAAGAAAAATCAATCTGCTTTCATAAATATTTACAGTCATGGAAACACTATGGGGCAATTCTTCTCTGTTCTGTAGTGTCACTATGAGTCAGAATTGACTGATTTATAGTGTTTTTTTGTTTTTTTGTTTTTTTTTTACATTAAAATGCTACTTTTGTCATGTTATCAGAAGAGACCATTCCCCAGAGAAGGATATCATGCTTGGTAAAGTGGAAGGTCAGTGAAAAAGGGGAAGGCAGTGAAGATATACTCTTTAAAAGTAATAAAGACTAAACCTACAAAACCATGATTAACTGAAAGACAATCAGGGGAGTCAATCAAGGGATCTCTGAATGGGGATTTATCAGGGATTGGTGGATAATGCATACATGGGAATACATGATTGGTTGAGGGTACATAATTGCAAATATATAGTATTCTGTTAATTGCAAGATGGCCAAAGGACAATAACAGAACTGGTTTTATTGGGAATATGTTATTAAAGTTGCTATTTCAAGCATGTCTATTCCTGGGGGTCCATTTTAAAGAAGATTTATTGAAAATGCTTTGAATCATGAACTTTTGGGGTATCATATCCTGCATCTGTTTGGCCAGGCAGGAAAAAACCCCTGGAGAAAGATTGTGACACCTTGCATCTGGTGGACCATAAAGATAACATGTTCTTTCAAAGATAAGTGAAACAACTGTTAGGGGGAAGAAAAAAATATCTAGTGCCATTGAGTTAATTTTGCCTCATAGCGGCCCTATAGAGCTTTAAAATACAACATGGATTCCAGATTCGTATTAGGACATTAAGTTAGACTTAAGGCTGTGATTTCAGACTGTTCTATTTATATGTACCAAGTGTCTCAGATTTTAGACTCTCATACAATAGAAACTATAGTTTAAATTAAAAGATATTTTACAGGAGAAAAATAGTTACCAACTGCATTTTATTGAGTTATTTAAATTTTTGTGATTAGCTCACGTAGGATATTCAGAGAGAATAACAAAGCAAAAGTTAAGTGTATTCATAAAGTACATTTTGTACAAGGCATTGCTATTTGTCCAACCTGATTTTTTTTTATAAGCTCCAGTGATGCAAACTTAAACTCTTTAAGCAACACAAAGCAGCCGATGATATGTAGACCTCAGTTTCTGATGTTTCTAATCTAATGGTGTCCTAATCTAATGTTAAATATATATTTTTAATGAAAACAGTGGAGTGGGTGTGTTAGGCTGGGTACTCTCAAGAAGTAAACTCAGTTAACCTTTAATACACATATATATATATATATATATATATATTGCAAAAAACAGCAAGGAGGCCACATCTTCTGACCTCCTCTAACCCTACAAAAGGAAGGCAGAATCACCATCAATAGCACAAGGCCTATTACTGTAAGGCCAGACATGCTGCCTCCCTCCAGCCCTTTCACCAACTGTTCCTCCCAAAGTACCCATGACCTCTTTCCTGGGTTCGATAATTCACTGCAGTGGGCACACAGAACTCACGGATTACGAGGTTTAATAGGGAAGCACCAAGCTACAACTCAAGTTCAGGAA
>NW_006922067.1:910156-913324 GCF_000298275.1 Orycteropus afer afer
ATATATATATATATATATGGGAGCTCTGGTAGCATAGTGGCTAAGGAACTTGACTGCTAACCAGAAGGCTGGTGATTCAAACTCACCAGCCATTCATTGGAAAGAAGATGGGACAATCTACTTCCATAGTGATACTGCCTGGGAAACCCAAGGAGGAGTCACTATGAGAAAATGCCTCACAGAGTTATAAAGACTGGCAAGTCCAAAATTCCTGGATCAAATGTCAAACTGGAGGATTTTCCCCACTCACACAGCTGCAGGGGCCAATGAGCTCATAATTGACAGGAAATATAACAAGATGTTGACTTCTGCGAATGATGAATTCAAAATCAACAGGCAGAATGGTGAATTGTTCACTCACGGACAGTTGTAGGCAACACAACAGGATCCAGATACACAGAAGGTTCATGGATTTTCCCATGGTGTTCATATATATATATTGGAAGCAGGACACACCCCTAAGGAAACTCCCTTTCAAGTGTTTGACTGCTCAAAACATATACATCAGATCTCATCATGGGAATAATCACATCAGAACTGCTTAAACCAATCAGAATTGTGATCCAGCCACTTTGACACACAACCACAACTCTTATAGTGGGACACCCTATAAGAGGTCTGAAGTCTATTCAGGAGTTGTAGTTGTGATAATATATACATTTCAAGTGACATAATTTCATTCTTGACTTTCCTACAAAAGGAAAGAAAATAAAACAGCAACTTTCAATACTATCCAAATGATTAAACCTAGGATAATATCCATCACAAAGGGTGTTAAAATATTGAATTTAAAAAAAAAAAAAAAAAGCACTGCCACCTTGTCAATTCCAACTCATAGTTATCCTATAGAATGGAGTAGAATTGTACTATTACACTGAATCTATACAGAAGCATACTACCTCCTCTTTCTCCCCTGGAGCTGTTTGGTTCACACTGACCACTTTTTGTTTAGCAGTCCCATGTTCTAACCATTGTGCCACCAGAGCTCCTTAAAGAATTCAGCAGAAACACCAAAAAAGCCTGACACTGAGAGAAATGGGTGAATAATATCAATATATTATTGTTAATGAACTAACTGGGAAGTCTTATTTTATGTTGTTGATAGGTGCAGTCGAGTTGCCTCTGAGTCACAGCTAACTTATATACAACAGAACGCTGCCCAGTCCCCCACCATCCTCACAATCCTTGCTATACTTGAGCCCATCATTGTAGCCACTGTGTTAATTCATCTCATTGAAGGTCTTCCCCTTCTTTGCTGATCCTCTACTTTACCATGCATGGTATCCTTCTCCAGGGAATGGTCCCTTCTGACAGCATGACAAATGGAAGTGAGACAGAGTCTGGCCATTCTTGCTTCTAAGGAGCATTCTGGTTGCATTTCCAGAACAGATTTGTTTGTTCTTCTGGAAAACCATGATTTTTCTGTATTCTTCACCAACACCACAATTCAAAGGTATCAACTCTTCTTTGATCTTCCTTATTCATTGTCCAGTTTTCATATGCATATGAGGCTATTGAAAATACCATACTTTGGGTCAGGCTCACTTGACAGCAAAAATAAAAAATAAATAAAAAAGAAAGACCCCCCAATGACACAGTTTGACACATTAACACAATGGCTATGATGATAGGCTTAAGCTAAGGATGGCCCACGAATAGAAATTCCATTCAGTTGTGCATAGAATTGCTATCAGTCTTAGCTGACTCAATGGCACCTAACAATATTTTGTATAATCTGTCTCAGAGACAAGAGTTCATTTTTTTAGACTAAGTTTCCTGAGTCAAATGAAGGTATCGTTTTGAAAAAAATCTAAGAGTATTACATTTAAAAATTTAAACTCTTTGTTATATATAAGTTAAAGATTATTTCTAAGTGATCCAAAATAAACCTCTAACAATTTTAAAACTTTGTAGAAAGCTACAAAAGAACTATTTCTGTTACGTAAATAGAAAAATGCTTCAGAAAAGTTATTCGTTATGAGCTATATAAAACTTTTAGAAATGTTTTAGAAAAGTTCCAAATTTTGGGGGGTTAATATTAAACAGTAAGTGCATAATATTACAACTTTATTTACTTATTAAGTGGTCATCAATAAGGCAATAATTTTACTAAAGAATTCCCGAATACCATTTTTATTTTTAATATTTTAAGAATGTTGTTAGGTGTTATCAAGCTGGATACATCTCACAGTGACCCTATGCACAAAACAAAACACTATGTCATCTTTCTCTATCCTCACAATCTTTGTTATCCTTGAGCCCATCATTTCAGCCACTGCGTCAATCCATCATATTCCCCTTTTTCACTGACCCTCCATTTTACCAAGCATGATAACTTTCTTCAGGGAGTAGTCCTTTCTGACAACATGACCAAAGTAGGTGAGACAAAGCCTGCCCATTCTTTCTTTCAAGGAGCATTCTCAGTGCACTTCTTCCATGAGAGATTTGTTCTTCTGACAGTCCAAAATATTTTCAATATTTTTTGCCAACACCACAATTCAAAGGTATCAATTCTTTGGTCTTCCTTATTCATTGTCCAACTTTCATGTGCTTATGAGACAATTGAAAATACCGTGCTTGGGTCAGGCATACCTTAGCCTTCAAAGTTACAGCTTTGCTTCTTAATATTTTAAGGAAGTCTTTTGCAGCAGATTTGCCCAGTACAATACAGTGTCTGATTTCTTGACTGCTGCTTCCATGAGTGTTGACTTTGGATCCAATTAAAATGAAATCACTGAAAACTTCAATATTTTCTCCATTTATCACAATGATGTTTGTTGATCCAGTTGTGAGGATTTTTGTTTTCTTTATGTTGAGGTGCAATCCATACTGAAGACTGTAGTCTTTGATCTTAATCAGTAAGTGCTTCAACTTATCTTCACTTTCAAGCAAGGTTGGATCATTTACATATAGCAGATTTTTTATGAGTCTTCCTCCAATCCTGACGCTGTTTTCATCTACATATGTAATCCTGCTGCTCATATTATTTTCTCAGCAAACAGATTGAATATGCATGGTGAAATTATACAACCCTGACTTACACCCTTCCTTATTTTAAGCCATGCAGTATCCCCTTGTTCTGTTTGAATGACAGCCTCTTGGTCAGTGTACTAGATCCTCATGTGAATGCTTATTTTATATGATCTTATTTTATATGATTCTATTAAT
>NW_006922067.1:913804-916245 GCF_000298275.1 Orycteropus afer afer
TTGAACCACCAGCCTCTGGTTAGCAGTCAAGTGCCTTAGGCACTACACTACCAGAGCTCAATAGATAGGAGAATAATATAAAATTTCTCGTCTAAGCCAGGTTACTCTTGAAAGAAAGTCCTCTGACTAGTAAACCAAATATAAACTAGGACTGTACCAGGGAAGTTAGGACATATGAACTTTGTAGTTATAAAAATTTAGGATATATTCTTTTTCTTCCACTTGTTCTAGATAATTCAAAATTCACGTAAAACAAAAATTGAAGAGCAAATTTCAGAGGGATGATAGAGACAATTTTTGGGACAAACAACAAACAGCATTTGGAAACTTGTAATATAATAATAGTTAAAGAGATGGACAAGGGCAATAACAATGGAATCAGTTAGGATGTTTTCAAAGAACATAATAGAAATCCTATCTAATGTTGTTTAAACACATATATCACTGTTTCTAGACATAATAAGTATAGAGGTTGGTAGGTGGCTGCTGACATTGGTTTAAACTTTAGAGGCTTAATCACATTAGAACTGAATTTTTTTGAGATTCTTATGACCTATTCTTCATTGCTGTGGAATAGGTTCTGCTCCCAAACTATCATCTCCGTCTTAAATGACGAAAGAAGAAAGACAAATAGAATTGTTCTCTAACATTCTTACCACATGTGTTATAAGCATCAAGGGGCAGATCTGTATTATACATCTTAACTGGTCTTTTATAGAACAAGTTTGACAACCTCTAATCTAAAGGGTACAATATAAATTCTTACCTATGTTTGCAAGTGCCTGGGAAGAGGAGATTTGTGTCAGATAACCAATTCTGAACACCACAATGATGTTAAGATTTCAAGTTAAGGCAGTTTCAGGAATGATAATGCCATTAGCAGAAATAGGGAGGAGGAATCATATTTGTTGAAAAAAAAAAAATAATGAAAACTTGCTTGTTTATTTGGTTTGTTTGCTTTAAGTTTACCTAAAATTTATTTTACCTTTTCAGAGCACATGTTAAATTTAAAAATATTATAAATGCTTTAAAGGGCATGTTGTATTCTAAGATTCTAAATTTCCTAAGTAAATTTTAGTAATTATTTTGCCACTATAAATAAAAAACCTTAGCCCCAACAAGTGCAGACACAATAATGACATCAAAATTGGGTGGGAGTCAAATGCTGAAAGAGCAGTGTTCTGCTCCTTTCCAACCAGACAGACTCTGCTGTCTGCACTTTTCCTATCATTAGTACTCAGGTCATTTACATGGATATAAACTTGTATCCTTGGCTATTAAAACAAGTGAATAATGCTTCCCTTGTTATTTTTAATGCTAAACTTCCAACATTTAAAAAAATACATATGCTTTGGTTTTCTTTCTTAACATTCTTGTGGCTTAGTATCTAATGGTGATGATCAACAGGGCCAAATCTGGCAGACAGCTTTGTGTGTGTGTGTGTGTGTGTGTGTGTGTGAATAAAACTTAGTTGGAACACCGTCACACTCATTCATTTATGTATTGCCTATGGCTTTTTTTTTATGACAATGGTAAAATTGAGTATTGTGACTGAGATTTTATGACCTACAAAGCCAAAAACACTTATTACATGGGCCTTTATAGAACAAGTTGACAACCTCTAATCTAAAGGGTACAATATAAATTCTTACCTATGTTTAAATATATATTCTCTCACTGATATCTAAAAAAAAAAAAAAAAAATCATGTTATAGTGAATCTGGAACTAATGGAACTTTTATTGAATGACATTTCCTTTATTTTTCAGAAAGTGATATGAGGTAGGTTTGTTTTATGCTCACTTGGCAGTTAAAAAGGAGGGCCAGAACTGGTAAAAAACAAAAATAAACAAACAAAAATTGCTCATCAATATAATACACACAACTGGTAAGGGGTAGAACTGAGATTCAAACCTGAGTTTATTTTATTTTATATATTTGTTTATTATCAGGTGAGTTTATTCTGTTGTATCATTCAGGTTATTAGCTGTTAAAAATGAAAATACCAGGTTTTAAATAGATTTTTTTTTTCTTTTTCACGTAACTGTTGTTATTCATTTTTCCTATATAACTAGAAAAGTCCTGTGGAATGAGATAATAAAATCCTATTAGCAGCCAACATATTTATGTATCTTTCTAATAATTCCTATCTTATATATACTTCCAAGATAGACCCACTATACATTCTGTTAAATAGGACTTATTTGGACATTTTGGGGATACCGTAACACCTCTGAGCCATATAATTTCTGAAGTCACATGACATTTGTGGACCCACATCCTGAATCCAGACACCTGCTGCAGCTGTTGTTGTTGTTGTTGTTAAGTGCTGTTGAGTCATTTCCGACTCATAGAGACCCCATGCACAGCAGAACGAAACACTGCCCAATCCCGCGCCACACCACATTCCCTGCTATACTTGAGCCCATCATCGCAGCCACC
>NW_006922067.1:919265-931736 GCF_000298275.1 Orycteropus afer afer
TTACCTGTGCACCAGGTGCATCTCGCTGGGTTTTAAACACCAGAGGCTCAGCCTCAAAACTCACGTCTACATGTCACCACAATAGGACAAACTGATGGACAAGTTTGTCTTGCTGTTGGAGACCTCTCTGCTGCAGCTACACTCTGCTAAATCCTACCCTTCTCTGTGAGCACAGCACTCACACCTGGGAAGAGGGGATGGAGGAGTGTTTGTGATGCTCCTCAGATTACAGTGGTTTTGCAGCAATGGGGAATGATACCTGAGCTCAGAGAGAGGGTCGGCTGACCTATGAGCTGATGAGTCTTCCATCCTGAGACTTTCATTTTCACTCGGACACTAAGGACAAGGATTCCAGTACAGACATCTTCAGTAGGCCTTAGGAAAGATGATGGCCTTGGTGGATGATCAGGAGTACTCTCCTAGCCCTCTGCTCATCAGTCTCTCATCACTGGGGACACCTCTTGAGGCCTACTACCACCATGAGACCGTATTTCATCTCCATGATCATGACAACAGGCTCCAGACTGGACATCCTTTCCCAGAGGATCTCACAACCAGAGAAGGGAACTGTTGTATCGTTTTTCGCCAACACATCCAGCAAGTCAAGATTGGGAGAAATACTTCCTAGTCAAATTATGACTTGGAGCTGACAAGGTGCTACCATCCTCCCAGCCAGATGTTTCTAAGGTGAGGACAGGCCTACAAGCAGGGGTGTTAAAGATCCTGCTGAGGACCCTTTCCTGAAGATCCAAGTGTAGGGACAGCTTTGGGCCAGAGGCCAGTTTGGAGTGACCAGCGGGCCAGCCACTAGGGGTTGGAATCTGCATGCAGAAGACAGCCACCTGGTATGTGATGATCCTGCTGCAGGGAATCCAGGGGATAGCATCTTGGGCTTGGACTGTCAGGGTGGACTTGAACAAGCCTAATAGCTGCATCCTTGTGAGGTCTAGAGCAGGAGCTTCAAGCACAACTTTCTGCTGCTGAAGGACCAGTGCATTTTCATAGATGAGAAGACTCATGCCTACCATGAGTCTGGCTAGAGCTTCTACGGCTGGTCTCGCTTCATCCAATATCACAACATCCACACTGGACAGAAGCTGGATGGGTGGTCCATTTGACAAACCCTTCAGCCAAAACTCACCCTTCACATAACAGTTACCCATCTATAATGACAAGAAGTCCTACAAGTACATTGCATGTGGCCAAGTCTTCAGGAAGATCTTCAACATCTGAGGCACCAGTGGCTGTACAAGAGTAATTAGGCTTATACCTGCAGCCAGTGTGGCAATGCCTTCTGAAGTTCCATGCTCACTGAGTACTAGAGCATCCACACAGATGAGAAGCCCTATGAGTGCTATGGCAGAAACAAGACCTTTGCCCACAGCTGGCAGCTTATCTAGCACAACAGGACCCACTACCTGGAACAGTCAGTGCAGCTAGGTCGGGCTAGGGTGGGACACTGGCCTATGTTAAGGCTCCAGAAAGAAGGTCTCCTATCCATCCAACCTCCCATGCAGCATCCCAGCTTTACATGCCCAATGTCTCTGATAAATCCTTTCTGGTTGCTGGAAAAAAAAACAAAAAAACCTTATGTGACCACAGAAGTATATACAGTTGGACATTGGCCTTAATGACTTTGTAAGTACATAATTATATTCCAGTAGATGTTCTTATTTTTTTCTGACTTTAGTCCTCTTCCTGTTTGGTGTATATGCTCTTTGGAGTTCTGAATTACTACACCACTTTAAATGCTGATAAATTACCATCACAACCCTATTTTCCATCTTGCTTTATTTTCTGAGTTATGAATAGATATATTCAAATTTTTGCTGGTAGGTTCAATGAGAAATCCTGCAGGAAACTGAAATGTAAAATAATCACAATGTAGTGCATTATCTTTTATCACATTCCAAAATGTTTACTTCTACGGACCAACTGGAGAGAAAGTAAATGGAACTTGGATGTGTTTCTGCATCAGTATGATTGTAAACATGTCATAAGAACCTTCTGCCCTGGATGGTGGTCCAGTCATAAAGGAGATGCTTTCTAAGTTTGGGAGCCTGCAATTTTAATTGTCCAACCCTATTTTGTTTATTTTGAATGGATATCAAGACAAACAAACAAAATAACAAACAAAATTAGAAGGTCAGAACAAAGTAACAACAAAAGATTAAAGATTTATAAATGTTACAAGAATGCTACTATTAGTACAATACTTAAAAAGTCATGAGATGCAATGTTGTTGTTATTGTTATATGCCCTGGAGTCGGCCCCGACTCACAGCCACCCCTCCTTGGGTTTCTGAAGCAGTATCACTACAGAAGTAGATTGTGCAACCTTCTTTCCAAGGAGTAGCTAGTGGGTTTGAACCAACAGCCTTCTGGTTATCAGTCAAGTGCCATAGGCACTACGCTACTGGAGCTCCCATCAGATGCAATATAATAAGTAATAGACAACTTTATATAAGCGGAATGTCATAACACATTCTATAAAGAAAACATTTTGACACTAACCATTTTATTTTGCAAAATAGTCCAATATCTGTCAACGTAAACTAGAATTAAAACTATTCTTTATTTCTACACTTTTTGTTATCTTCTTTCTTCACATCTATTTAATGCTTCCCTTTGCTTTTTCTTGCAGTTGTCTTTCCCTCTTGTCATTCAATTCATTCAAGAATTTCCTTGTTTTCCCAGCTATCCCAGCAAAAAAAATCATGCTGAAAAATATTCTTTCCCTCTATTTCACACGATTACATATCTCAAAACTTCTTTTTTCTATATTCTTTCATATCTCTCACCTTCCCCATTATTTTCTCCTTTATTTTAAAGTTAAGGACAAAAAATTACTCTTCTAGGGTGACAAGATTAGGCAATCTACTTCCGTAGTGATACTGCCTCGGAAACCGAAGGAGGGGTCGCTCTGAGTTGGGTCTAACTCGGCGGTACATAACAACAACAACAACAGGGTTACGAGATGTCTTCTTTTCCCCAGGATTGATAAAGATCCTGGAACGCGGGATTTTCAATTTCAGAACCAGTCCACTCCCAAACAATTCTTCCTAATTTATCTGGGTCTGAGACACTCCCTAGAGTACAGAAATTTAAGAACTAAAACCAGCAATTCTTGGAAAAATCTGGATGAGTTGGTCACTTGACTTACTCCACAAGAACGTAAAATCAAATTAATTTTTGTTCTCTGATACCATTATAACTTACTTCATTTTGCAAAAATTAATAAAAAGTAGTTCTGTGTTTCTCTGAATTATTGTTGCTCTATAGAAGTTAACCAATCATCTATTTTAAATTATATATGCTATTTATTTATATCCTAACTTATGCCCTTAAAATATTGTGACCCACAACATTCAAAATGAAACATATTGACCAATTTGCTCCACTAAATGTTGAAAACACAAGGTATTTACTGCAATGCTATCCTTCACCTATGTGAACTAACTTAAATTTTACTGTATAAATTGACCTATTTGGTTGTTTTGAATATCAAATAATATAAATACATTTACCAAATCCACTATGTTGTTGTTGTTGTTATGTACTGTTGAGTCGGGTCTGACTCATAGCAACTCCTTCTTGGGTTTCCGAGGCTGTATCACAACGGAAGTAGATTGCCCAACCTTCCTTCCAAGGAGTGGCTGATGGGTTTGAACCACCGAGCTTCTGGTTAGCAGTCAAATGCCTTAGGCACTATGCTGTCAGGGCTCCTATAAATTTACATAGAGACACTCTAATTGATAACATGTGAAACATTAATTTTCCTGTGTATAATAAGATGTGAGGTTAAAGAATTCAGCCAACATGTTTTCTCCATATTTGTTTTTCATCAGCACCAAAATGTTGATTTCTGTTTTCATTTTAAATATGCTCCTTCATATTATTTGGATGTATTTACTGTCAGTATTGTAAAGTATAATTACTACATAAATGTAAAATTCCTTTTAAACCCTTTCTTAAGTTACTTCTTAAATTAGATTGCAATTAATATTTTCATATAATCCATGATAATTCTTAAAGTCTTAATGGGAAGCATTTTTAAATAACGTTAACTATCTTAAACATTCTTAATTATTCTTTGCAATCTATGGATTGTTAGAAATAATAATAAAAATATTCTCTACATCTATTCATTTTAATGCAATGTTTGATGATTGCATGTCTATAGTTATTTTGTTATTCCCACTGTATGTAAAATGGTAACTGGTATATTACATATACATTGAAGTAAACATTCAGAAGTAAATTTTACAACTACCAGTATACATTTCCAAAATATAATGCCAAAATAGCATGAGCATCAACTGTGTTTTTGCTTATCAAGGTGTTGTGCTGATTTTGTTGGAAGATGTTTTGCCTTTCTTTATTTTTTCGAAGATAGTATGAAAAGTTTTGGGATTATAAAATAGATTCAAGGCAGTATATGTGTGTGTGTGCCTATGTGTGTTTGCATTTGTGTCTGTGTGAATGAGTATGGGTAGAAGAGGGGGTTGGGAAAGGTGTAGGAAGAAGTTAATGTTATTACACTGCTATATTGCTTTTAATTGCTCTGTTGCAGTGAATATAATATGTGGCATTTTTTTAGATCAAAATTTGTTGCAGGTTTAAAATTATGATTTTAGTAAACTAATTAGAATTTTTTTGCAGTAATTCTGAAATTTTTTTACTCTTCTTTAGATTTATTTCATTTTATACTATGTTTACTTGTAAATCTTAATATTACTCAATTTTGAACTATAAAAATAGTTGCAAATGTTTGTAAAGTATTAGAGAACTTATACATATATTGAACCTTGCTCTTTTATAACATTTAAGTAGTGAAAAACAAATTATTTATATAAAATCTTAATTGCCACCAAGTTGCTTTCAACTCAAGGCTGTAAATCTTTACAGAAGCTGACTGCCTCATCTTTTTTCCCGTGGAGTGGTTGTTGGGTTGGAACCATTGACTTTTATTTAGCAGTCCAGTGCCTTATCCACAGAGCCACCACAGTTTCTTATTGTTTATATGTTACTGTTATTTGTTGCCATCAAGTCATCTATTAATGAGAGTAACCCCATATACAACAGAACAAAACACTGCCTGGTTGTGTACCATCCTCAAAATCCTTGCTATGTCTGACCATTGTAGAAACTGTAATAATCCACCTTGTTGGAGGTCTTGACCATTTTTGCTGACCCTCTACTTTATCAAGCATGATAAGATTCTCCAGGGAATGTTCCCTTCTGACAACATGACCAAAAACAGGTGACACATAATCTAGCCATTATCACTTCCAAGGAGCCTTCCAGCTGCACTTCTTCCAAGGTGGATTTGTTCATCCTTCTGGCAGTCCCTGGTATTTTCAGTATTCTTCACCAACTCCATAATCCAAAGTTGTCAACTCTTCTTTGGTCTTCCTTATTCATTGTCCAGCTTTCTTCACATGCATATGAGAAAATTGAAAATATTATGGCTTCGGTTAGGCAAATATTAGTCTTAAAAGTGACATCTTTGCTTCTTAACATTTTAAAGAGGTGTTTTGCAGCACATTTGCACATTTTCAGCACATTAGCAATATAACGTCTGATTTCTTGACTGCTGCTTCCGTAGATGTTGTAGATTCAAGTAAAATGAACTAGTTGACAGCTTCTATATTTTCCCCATTTATCATGATGTTATTTATTGATACAGTTGTGAAGATTTTCATTTTCTTTATGCTGAGATGTAATCTACACTGAAGAATGTAGTCCTTGATTTTCATCAGCATGTGTTTTCATTTTCAGCAAGCAAAGTTGTGTTGTCTGCATATGTTAATGACTCTCTCCAGTTCTGAGGGTGTCTTCTTCTTCATATACTCCAGCTCCTCAGATTATTTGTTCAGCATACAGACTGAATAATAAACCTTGACACATACCCTTTCTGATTTTACACCATTCATTATCCTTTTCTTCTGTTCAAACTACAACCTCTTCGTCTAGGTACAGGTTCTTCGAGAACACAATTAAGTGTTCTGGAATTTCCATTCTTCTCAATGTCATCTATATTTTGTTATGATCTACACAGTTGAATGCCTTTGCATCATCAATAAAACACAGGTAAAACATCTTTCTGGGATTATTTGCTTTCAGCCTACATACATCTGACATTAGCAATGAGATCCCTCTTTCCACATCTTCTACTGAATTTGGCTTGGATTTCTTGAAGTTCTCTATCAATATATTGCTACAACCATTTTTGAATTATCATCAGCAAAAATTTACCTAGGTGTGATATTAATGATGTTGTTTGATAATTTCCAAATTCTGTTGGGTCAACTTTCTTTCAGACAAGCACAAATATGGATTTATTCTATTTGATTGACCAGGTGGCTATCCTTCAAATTTCCTGGCATAGAAAATAAGTGACTCCACTGTTTGGTATTCAATCATTTACTGGAGACTTGGTTTTTTTTGCTAATTTCCTCAGTGCCACTTGGAATTCATTCAATATCATTGGTTCTTGATCATATGCTACTTCATTAAATAGTTTAATATAGACCAATTCTGTCTAGTACAATGACTCTATATATTCCTTCAATCTTCTTTTGATGCTTCCTGCTTGTTGTTGTTGTTGTTGTTGTTAGGTTCCATTGAGTTGGCTCAGACTCACAGCAGCCCAAAGTACAACAGAATGAAACACTGCCCAGTCCTGCACCAACCTCGCAATACTTGCTATAGCTGAGCCCATCCTTGCAGCCACTGTGTCAATCTACCTCATTGAGGGCCTTCCCCTTTTTCGTTTACTCTCCGCTTCACCAAGCATGATATCCTTCTTTAGGGAATGAACACTTCTGACAACATGAACAAAGTAGGTGACACAAAGTCTGACCATTCTCACTTCTAAGGAGCATTCTGCCTGCACTTCTTCCAGGACAGATACGTTAGTTTTTTTTTTTGAAATCCATAGTACTTTCACTATTCTTCACCAACACCACAACTCAAAAGCATCAACTCTTCTTCTGTCTTCCATATTCATTGTCCAGCTTTCATATGCAATGCATATGAGGTGACTGAAAATGGCTTGGGTTAGGGGCACCTTAGTCTTCAAAGAGATGTCTTTGCTCTTCAGCACTTTAAAGAGGTCTTTTGCAGCAGACTTTTCCAATACAATATGTCTTCTGATGTCTTGACTGCTGATTCCATTTATGTTGATTGTGAAATCAAGTAATAAGAAATCTTTGACAACTTCAATCTTGGTTTCATTTATTGTGATGGTGCTTATTGGTCCGGTTGTAAGGATTCTTGTTTGCCTTATGTTGAAGTGTAATCCATACTGCAGAATGTAGACTTATTGCAACTCCTGGCTTGATTTTTTTTTTTTTTTCTTTAGTTATTTCAGCTTGAGAAATGCTGAGAGTGTTCTTACATTTTCATTTTCTAACTCCAGGTATTTGCACATTTCATTATAATACTTTATTTTGTCTTCTCATGCTGCCCTTTGAAATCTTCTGTTCAGTTCTTTTATCTCTTCATTTCTTACTTTTCCTTTAGCTACTCTTTATTCAAGAGCAAGTTTCAGAGTATCTTCTGATATTCATTTTGGTCTTTTCTTCCTTTCCTGTTTTTCAATAACCTTTTGCTTTCATCCTGCATGATGTGTGTGATGTCCTCCAACAACTTATCTGATTTTCAGTCATTGGTGTTCAATTCATCATATCTATTCTTCAGATGATCTCTAATTTCAGGTGGGATATACTCAGGGTCATATTCTGGCTCTCATAGGCTTGTTTTAGTTTTCTTCAGCTTCAAGTTGAATTTGCATAGGAGCAATTGATGGTCTGTTCCACCATCAGCTCCTGGCCTTATTTTGACTAATGATATTGAACTTTTCCATTGCCTCTTTCCACAAATATACTCAATCTGATTCCTGTCTGTATTCTAACTGGCAAAGGCCACTTGTAGAGCCACCATTTATGTTAGTGACAAAGGTATTTGCAATGAATAAGTTTTTGGTCTTGCAAAATTTTATCATGAGATCCCCAGCATCATTTTAGTCACCAAGTCCTTATTTTCCAACTACTAATGATTCTTGTTTGTTTCCAACTTTCACATTCCAATCGCTAGTAATCATTGATACATCATGATTGCATGTTTGGTCAATTTCATACTGCAGAAGTTGGTAAAAGTCTTCAATTTCTTCACCTTTGGCTTTAATGGTTGGTGCATGAATGTGAATAATAGTAATATTAACTAGTCTTCCTTGTAGGCATATGGATATTACTTTTCACTGACAGTATTGTAGTTCAAGATGCATTCTTTGTGACAATGACTGCCACATTATTCCTCTTCAGTTTTTCATTCCTGGTGTAGTAGATCATATGATATCTGGTTCAAAATAATACTAGTCCATTTCTCCTCACTAGTGCAAAAGATATCGATTTTTATGTGTTCCATTCCATTGTTGAAAACTTCCAGTTTTCCTAGATTCATACTTCATACATGTACTTCGTACATTTCACATTCTGGCTATTAATGTTTGCAGCTGTTTCTTCCTATTTTGAATCATGTCCCATCGGCAAATGAAGTTCCTCAAAGCTTTACTCCATCCACATTATCAAGGCCCACTTTACTTTGAGTGGGCAGCTCTTCCCAGTAGTATTTGATTTCTTTCTAACCTGAGGAGCTCATCTTCTGGTCCTATATCAGACAATGTTTCAGAGCTATTCATAAAGTTTTCACTAGCCAATTTTTTTGAGAAATGGATGGCCCTGTCTTTCTTCCCAGGCTGTCTTAGTCTGGAAGCTCCACTGAAACCTGTCCATCATAGGTTAAGCTGCTGGTATTGGAAATATTAATGGCAGAGCCTCCAGCCACACAGCAACAGGCAACACACCACTGTATGACAAAATAACAGATGAGTGTTTGTATTGTTTATATAATCTGTTATAAATAATCACAGATTGATTTAGAGAACTAGTGTTGATAATGTAATGAGAGTTGACATTTTATTTTTAAAATATTTTACTTTTTCTGTCCTTTCTGAAAATATACACAGCAGAGTACACAAATTTAACAATTTCTACATACACAGTTCAGTGACATTGATTACGTTTTTTGCTTGTATAGCCATTTTCACCTTCCATTTCTTTCTGAGTTTTTTTTTTGTTGTTGTTTGTTTGCTTGTTTGTTGTTGTTGTTGTTGTTGTTGTTTAAATGTATTGTGGCTTGGGTGAAAGTTTATAGAGCTAAATAGTTTTCTATCTAACAATTTATACATATTGTGCTTTGTAACATTAGTTGCAATTCCCTCAATCAAACACCATTTTCCGACTTCTTCCAAGTGTTCCCCACATCCACACATTCTTCTTCCTACCCCTTCTTGCCTTCTGAGCTTTGTGTTTGGGTAAAAGCTGCTCTTTTGTTCTCATATGGTTAATTGGTCTGATGAGTATGTTCCTCATAGTTATTGTTGTTCACTTTATTGCTGCATTGCTTTGCTGAAAGGTGATTACTGGAGTCTCACTCTCCTTTTCCAATTGTTCCTTTTTTATTAACATAATCTCACTGCTCCTAAATTTCCTATCTAATCTTTTGATTTGCTATTGCCAGTTTGATTCTATATAGCTATATCTTAAAACAGTATGATGTTCAAGGCAGATGACTTTTACTAATCAAGCTAAACAATTGTTTCACTTTAAAAAGACATCAGGAAATATGTCTGTTTAAGTTTTAAAGATTATCTTTGGGCCATGGTATCAGAAATTTATCTAGTATCCATGGCTCCAGAAAGTCTGAATAAATAAGAATCTGAAATTTTGTTCTGTATTTCTCCCCTTTTGATCAGGAGTTTTCTATTGAATCTTTGATAAAAATGTTCAGTAACAGTAGCAAGGAATTATCCAATTCTTCTAGTATCATGACAAAAGGGGTAGCTGTTCATGGAATCAATCAGCCACACATTCCATTTCTTTCTCCCATTCCAGATTGGAAACCAATTGTTGTACCTTACAGAGCCATGTGAAAGCTTAAACCCAGGCACTGTGCTATGAATTAGGAGATAGAATAGAGGTACAAAACACTATATTAGACCAATTAGCTGGGATGTCTCATGAAACTACGATACTAAACCTCCAAACTTAGTAGTCAAAAACTATGAGATGTTTTATTATACAGGAGCAGCTTCAGCAGCAATTATATTTATTTTTGTCTTCATTTTTATTGTTGTAAATGACATTTGATTTTTGGTGTATAAAGAGAATAATTTTCAATACCAAATTTTTATTCTGTTATAAGAATATAAAATAGATAAGAGGAAAATGTAGCTTAATTTAATAGAATGGATTTATTAGAATCTAATTTTTAAATATACTGATAGTCTTTTGTGGTTAATAGTATTTTAGCAATATGGTAAAAATAATTAGCAATGTACATGCTTTAATTATATGATAAATTAAGGCAAGATAACAGTGATTTTGATAAGTAGATATTATCCTACTCATAAGAAATGTTATTTTACTTACATCTACTTTAAAATTTATGATTCCAAATTAAAATTGCCATATTATGACCAAAAATTTGAAAATTATTTTTATGTCCGCAATTTCTATTTTAGACATTAAAATTGACTGATATTAACAATGAAATAACAATAATTATAACTATCCTGAAAATAAATGAAAATATGCCAAACTCAAATCCACTGTTGTTGAGTCATTTCTGACTCATAGCAACCTCCATAGGGCATCCAAGGCTTTAAATCTTTACAGAAGGATACAGCCTCATATTTCTCCCATGGAATGTCTGCAAATATAATATGAATGCTTATACTTTAAGATTTTCCCAATCCTGCAATAATTTTTAGGAATAGAGAGAGTGATGGATTAGCAGAGGAGAAATGGTAGCTTTCTTGGATTGTTTGAGATATCCTCTTATATAGCAAGCAGGTTAATGTTCCCCTCCTAAGTACCATTCTAAGAACATGATGTCTGCCCCGCCTCCCCATTTCTTTATATATATTGTATAGCTGGCTCATAATGGGGTGATAAAATAATTATTCTGAAGAATAATTGGTAACATCTTTTATCCTTATTTGTGACATGCAAGCTTTTCTTTAAGAAAATGTACTACACATGTGAGTAGAATACTATTTTTTAATTTCATATTTCTTTGAATCATTTTGTTAGACTCTAATTATTATTTTTCTATTATTTATTAATGAATTCTATAGTTTCCAGACTAAAAATAATGCATTCTACTGTAAATATTAGGTGTTTAGCTGGAATCTTTTAAAATAATTCTTATAATGATCTAAATAATTAGAATAAGACTAAAATATTTCACATTTTCCCTGATTGTTGATTTATTTATCATTATTATGTTGTATATATTTTAATATATGTATCTGAAAACTCCTCCACTCTTGTCAGTTTGTCCTACTGTGGTGGATTGCATGTTGCTCTGATGCCAGAAGCTATGCCCACAAGTGCATCAAACAACAGCAGGTTCATCTACACTGATGGGTTTCAGCCTCCAGACTAAAATAGACTAGGAAGAAGGATGGAGCCAACTATTTCTGAAAGAAATTGGCCACTGAAAAACTTATGCATTACAGTGAAACATGTCAGTGAAACTTACTCTTGAACAAAGCTGTAAAGCTTACCATTGAAATGAGAGTAGCTGGGCAATTCACTTCCATGAAGATTTACCACCTTGGTCACTATGAGTTGGAATTGACTCAAGCACAGTGTTTTTTCTTTTTCTTTTCTTTTCTTTTCTTTTTTTTTGTTAAAGTGAATGGAAGAAAAGATGAAATAAAAGATATGAACAGAAGATTTTTTTAAAAAGTGGCTCCAGAAGACAAAGGGAAGTATTACAATAAAATGTGCAAAACCTCACGTTAGAAAAACAAAAAGGAAGACCATGCTCAGCATTTCTCTAGCCAAAAGAACTGAAGAAAACATTCAAGCCTTGAGTTGCAATATTGAAGGAGTCTGTGGACAAAATATTGTACATTGTAGGAAGTATCAAGGAGCTCTGGAAGCACAGTGCCAAAGGCACTTGATTGCTAACCAGAAGGCTAGCGTTTCAAACCCACCAGACACTCCTCGGAAGGAAGATGGGAAAATCTACTTCCATAGTGATACCACATCGGAAACCCTCTGACTCCATGGCACATAACAACAACAACAACAATAGGAAGTATCAAAAGAAGATGGAAGGAATACAGAAAAATCACTGTACCAAAAAACATTGTTTGAGTGAAGGAAGAAGTCCAAGCTTCATTGAAGCATTGGTGAAAAGCAAGGCTCCAGGAATTGACAGAACACCCACTGAGATGTTTCAACAAATGGTTGTGGTTTTAAAAGTGCTCACTAGCGGGGCAAGATGGCGGACTAGGCAGAACGATTGCACAGACCCTCTTCAACAAAGAAAAGGGAAACCAATTAACACAGACACAGAAGATAATCTTGGACCCCTGAGCCTTGAAGGAAAGGAT
>NW_006922067.1:939051-958115 GCF_000298275.1 Orycteropus afer afer
ATGACATGAGACAAAGTATATGTGAACTGCTGTATGAAAAGTGAATTTACTCTGTAAATCTTCACCCAAATCCTAATAAAAAAAAAAAAAAAGTGCTCACTAATTTATACCAAGAAATTTTGAGGACAGCTACCTGGTCATCAAACTGGAAGAGAATGACATTTGTGCCCATTCCACAGAAAGGTGATCAAACAGAATGCAGAAATTAGCTAACAATGTCATTAATTTCACATACAAGAAAAATTTTGCTGAACATAATTTAATAATGGTTGTTACATGTATTTTATTGACTAAACAAAACCACTCAACTGTGTGGATCATAACAAATGCAAAGAAAGAGGATTCCAGAACACTTAACTGTGCTCATGAGTAATCTGTACATAGACTAAAGTGACAGTTTTTCAAAGAAAACAGAGGCATATGGTTTAAAACTTGAAAAGGTGTGCATCAAGGTTGTATCCTTTCACCATACTTACTCAAACTGTGCGCTGAACAAATAATCTGAGAAAATGGACTATACAAAAAGGAACATGAAAAGATTGGAGAAAGACTCATTAACAACATATAATATGCAGATAACACTCATTAACAGCATATAATATGCAGATAACACAACTTGCTTACTGAAAATGATGATGACTTGAAGCACTTACTCATGAAGATCAAAGAGTATAGTCTGAAGTATGGATTACACCTCAATATAAAGAAAACAAAAATACTCACAAATAGACCAATAAGTAGTAACATTATGATAAGTGGAGAAATGATAGGAATTATCAGGAATTTCATTTTACTGGATCCACAATCAACACACATGGAAGCAGTAGTCATGAAATCTGACAATGTACTTGTTCTGGTTACCTAGTGCCGCTCTGATGAGAAATATACCACACATGGGATGGTCTTAACAAACAGGAAGTCATTCTTACAATTTGGAGGCTTTAAGTCCAAGTTCAAAGTGCCAGGATATAGGGGCTGGGTGAAAGCCCCTCAACCTTGGGGTCCAGCTTTGTCTCCTGCTCCCAGTCCCCTGGAGCTAGAGGCATTTCTTCACTCAGACAGTTTCTGGCTGCTGAGGCTGAGAAGCCCCAATGTTGACAAGTAAAAAGGCACAGTCCTGATGTTACCAATCCATACGGCAGGCCATTAACTTAAGTCCACTGTTAAGTCCCAAGGTTGGCAGAGCATAGCAGGCTGCTGAGGAATGACAGGGCTACATGCAGGGTCCAAGCGTGCCAAAGGCTAGAGACCATTCTCAAAGCTTCTCCTTATATACAAGAAGCAGACCACATACCCAAGAGCAGCTATTCAGCTGCTCCCAGAAGATTCCACCATGGAGTTGATAACTAGTCTCATCATGGGGAATACTACATCCAGCTGCCCAACCACTCAACTAGGCCTAGCCAAGTTGACACACAAACATAACCACCATAGTCCTGCACTGGGCACATCTGCTGCTGAAGACCTTTTAAAAGTGTTAAAGACAAAGTTGTCGCTTTGAACACTAAGTGGCTCCTGACACATGGCATGATATTTTCAATAACCTCATATGCATGTGACAACTGGACAATGAATAAGGAAGACTGAAGAACAATTGATGCATTTGAACTGTGGTTTTGGCAAAGAATATTGAAAATACCATGGACTGCCAGAAAGAAGAATAAATCTGTATTGGAAGAAGTACAGACAGAATGTTCCTTTGAAGCTGCAATGACTAGACTTCATTTCACATACTTTGGTCATGTTGTCAAAAGGAATTAGCACCTTGAGAAAAATATGATGTTTGGTAAAGAACAGGATCTGCAGAAAAAGTAAAGACCATCAATTAGATGGACTGACACAGTGACTATGTCAATGGACTCAAACTTAACAATGATCATGAGGATGGTGTAGGATTGATCAGTGCTTTGTTAAGTTACACACAAGGTCGCTGTGAATCAGAACCAACTCAATGGCTCCTAACAAGAAGAACATCTGAAAGCTAGGTATACAGGTGTGCTAATTTTTCAGTTGCCGTCTCACTGTCTCCTTAGTTGCTGAATGACATCATAGATACTATGGACACAAAGTATGTCCTTAAACCAAAAAACAAATTCATTGCCATCCAATGAATTCTGAATCATAGCAATCCCCTTTGGATTTCTGAAACAGTAAATCTTAAATGGAAGTAGATTGTCCAGTCTTCCTTCTCTGGAGTGGCTGTGGGTTTAAACCGCCAGCCTTCTGGTTAGCAGTCAAATGCCTTAGGCACTACACCACCAGTATTCCTTAAGCATGTCCTTAAGAGATATGTATTTGTGCTATGAACAATTCCAGAGCCTAAGCGATCTTAGTGGGATACAGAGGTGAAGAATGTTCATGACATCAGTAAATGTAGAATAACCATAAGGACACAGTTATGTACCCTACACGGGGGCAATTGATGCTGTCTACTGTCTGTAAAGGGCTTCCATTTTTGTTATCACTTTTTATGTTTTATTGCCCCTTCCTTTACCTGTTCTTTGTGTATGATATTTGGCTGACTTGTTAGGATTTAATCCAAGAAAAAAGGGACTTAGGCATTCCTCTCAAAAGCATGAAGTAAACGTCCATGGATGCTATATTACATATCATCTCCCAGGACAGAAGTCTAACTTTGGGGAACCTTGGTTGATGATGATAAACATTCTAGTCATCCCTGTCTTGTGTATTCTGTGAGTAGTAAATGCCTGTTGATTAAATCATTAGCATAGTGTATTGTCAGCTCTGCTCCAAATGATCTTCACTGAGAACTTGTGAATATAGAATACATTGCACTGAACTTCAGGTTACTGGATTATTTGGGTGTGAGTGTGGTGCAAGTCACCCTATTGTGAATAAGCTTCCAGTTTTATGAGTTCTTTATGGAGGAGAAAGTACAAGAGAAAGAAAAAATATATATATGAGATTCTCAATAGCATATAGAAAAAAATACATATTTTATTCACCACACTTAGTGTCCAAATTTAATCTTTTAGAAAGATAGAAGAAGCAAGCTATCACTTTGAGGTCAATGGAAGTACTCCAAGAATATTGGAGGTGTGTGTGTGTGTGTGCATGTGTGTGTGCATGTGAGTGAGTGTGTCTGCAAAAGCATGCAATATACTCTCACCGAAGTGAATGTAATAAATTGAGATTTGCTCCTGGAACTATAGGGAAGTGTCATGGATTTATATCTCGAAGATATTGATAACTGATGCTGCCAAACACATGCACACTGATTTATGTCATAAAGATCCACTCTGGCTTATATGCCTTTCCAACTGTGATGAAAACCTAGAAAACAAAACTTCATGGAGATTAATGCTGACATAGTTGTGATGAATCATTTAGCAACATTGCTAAGAGAAACAGAAAATGGTATAAATAGCCGTCACAAATACAGCATAACATCAGGATGTTGTCCCCAAAAATAAAATTTAAGTAGATTTTTAAAATCATAAAATTTTGATTTTTCCTTTCTTCTTTTTTTTTTTTTTGCTCAAAATCATATTTTCAGGTTTCCTCTATTATAAGGACATTATGGAATAAAACAAAATTAGTCATTCAGTTTTTTTGGAATATTTTGCCTAAAATGCTGGTCCAAGCTAGTATCTAGTTAATGTAGCAGCCACATGTCAATGCTGTAACAATTTATAATGAGAGAAAAATCTATAAGGGCACTATAGACTTTATTAAACTATTTAAATCCTAAAATGGAGAACTTGAACCAATTATCATAACACAGCATGAAAGTAAAACACATTCAATGCAGAGCATCTCAGTGTGTTTTATTTATATCCTTATATTACATATCATAACTCTTGGTGGTACTTCAGCCAGAAGCAGTATACAAAATATTCAATTATTATTTGGATAAAGTAAGGGGTTTGCAATTGTAGCAAAATGAAAGGCAGTATTATTATTATTTTTTTAACATATGACATATGTTTACAGTATTCCCCTTTGGAACATTACAAATTGTTATACTTCTTTGAAAATAAAACCTGAGGTTACAGCTGAAAACCACTAAATTCTTGTTTCTAAAAAAGTGTGCTTCAGATACCTAAAGTTGCCACAAGAAGGTTAGAAAATATATTTTTGATGGTTTCTGTGAGGCAAAAAATTGTTTACAAGAATGAAATATGAAGAAATGATTTACTATACAAGATGGAGATATTGAGAACAAGTTGAATTTCAAACCATAGAAAAGATACACACACAAATGAACATAAACACATACAAAGACAATCAAGTACCCAGAGATCAGAAGAAAAAAATACAAATACTGCTAACAAAAAAAAAGAGGAAGCAGCACACTAAAATGCACAATGTTGCAAAGAAACTAGTTAGTCCATTTATAAGAAAGTCAATGAATGAGAAACAGAGCTGGACAATAAGACATGGATACTGAAACTGGATTCTTATTGCTTTACTATCCTCAGAGGTGAAAATACCATTCCTATGATACTGACATGTAAGACAAATCTGTCCACCCACAGCCTAGAAAGACATGCTCAACCACAGCACAGAGGTGTGTCAATACCATGTCACCTAACCATAATGGGGAATCTAGTCCCTAAAACAAAGGAGCTTTGTTGGTGGTTAAAGCATTTGACTGCTAACACAAAGTTCAGCAGTTCAAGCTCAGTGGGAGAATGAGGCAGTCAGCTTCCATAAAGACTTAAAGACTTGGAAACCATATGGGACAGTTCTACTCAGTCCTAAATGAGTCAAAATCAATTAGATGGCACTAAAACAAGACTATAGCTTAGTAAGCAGACATAGCTTCCATCGGATCAGGCCCAAGCCAAGGTAATACAGGTGAAAATTTGCAAAATCAAGCAATGGAAACTTTCTACATGACTTTAAAATCAAGTATTAGAAAGCACCTGAGGAAGTCAATATATTTTGAGAGAAATAAAACACTCAGCAAACCAAGAAATTTATGTTGGAGTAAAGAGAGATAGTGGGACATTGAAATGATTATAACATAAATGTTATATTCTTCAAATAAATGAGAGTGTTTATTGCAATCATGAAGTAACAGGTGATTTACAAATAATAACAAAACTCTATGTCCAATAATTACTTTGAAATCTCGTAGATAAAAGTTGCATCTATTAATGACAGACTAGACACAAATGAAGAGAGAATTAGTGAATTAAGAAGATTAAATAAACTTCACAAAACAACATTAATATATAAAGGTATGGAAAACTAAGAAATTTGACACTTAAGCAAAGAACATTTATCATAGTTCTAGAAGCCAATCTTGAAAAAGGAAAGAGAAGCAATAGTTTGCAAGTACTATCACTGATGAAGAATAAATTGCTGAATATTTCCAAGTAATAACTAAATCATGATTTTCAAATTAAATTTCATGATTTTCAGATTAAATTTAAAAAAATCTGACAACATTAAAAGCACTTGGTTAAAATAGTAAAGGTGAACATCACAAATATGTCTAAAAACCAAAAAAAAAAATCATGTTCTATACAAATAATTATTTTAATTTCTCTATATATATGCATATGCATCTACCTATATCATCTATTAATAAATCTATATTAATATTTACATTACCATTTTATAACATGCAGCTGTAATATATAAGCAAGATTAGTATAAGTAAAAGTTATGCTAAAATTATTTTAAATTATTAGACATATTACTTTTGCTTTTTACAGTAGAATATTTATCTCATGCTGAGGACCATGTGATAATCAGATTCTTTTCTCATTTTTATCAATAAGAATGGATAAGCTAGGCATAGAAAAAACCCTGAAATCTATCACTATTGATTTTTGCTTGTGTCTTCTTTTTTCTCTTTTCATTATGTGTGGTAGTTAAGTTTGTGTGTCAACTTGGCTGGGCCTAGTTGAGTGGCTGGGCAGCTGGATATAGTATTCCCCATGATGAGACTGGTAATCAACTCCATGGTGGAATCTACTGTGAGCAGCTGAGTAGCTAGCTGCCTTTGGGATGTGGTATGTTTCCGGTACATAAGGAGAAGCTTTGGGGAATGGTCTCTAGCTTATCGTATGCTTGAACGCTGCATGTAGCTATGCCATTGTTCAGCAGCCTGCCATGCTCTGCTGACCTTGGGACTTTCAATGGACTTGAATTGATGGCTTGATGTGTGGTTTGGTAACATCAGACTGTGCCTTTTTACTTGTCAACCTTAGGCTCATCAGTCTCAGGAGCTAATAGCTAGCTGTCTGAGTGCAAAAAAGCTTCTAGCTTCAGTGGGCTGGGAACAAGAGGCACAGCTGAAGCTCAACGTTGAGGCACTTTCACCTAGCCCCTAGAGCCTGGCACTTTGAACTTGGACTTAAAGCCTCCACACTGTAAGAGAAGGAATAAAAAAACAAAAACAAAAAAAAAACCTTCTGTTTGTTCAAGCATCCCATTTGTGGTATCTTCTATTAGAGTCGTACTAGGTAACCAAAACAATTATCTTTCACTTTTATTTTAATTGTCAGTTATTTATTAATCATTTCAAGGTACCTGAGACTATGCTAGGCATTTAAAAATTACCTATGCATTAAACCAAACACTAAAATCATCATCATCATGTCAATTCTGACTAATAATGAGCCTATAGGATAGAACAGAACTGCCACATATTTCTACCACAGAGTGGCTGGTCAGTTTGAACTCCCAACCTTTTGGTTAGTAGTCATGCAAATAAACACTGTACTATCATGGCTCCTTGGGCAGGTCCAGGGATCAGGGGCTGCTTTTTGCTTGGGGGCAGCTCTATTTCAAGGCCAAGGCCCAAGATAGGCAGGTCGAGGGCTCAAAGGCTCTTTTCTCTTGTGGGCAGCTCTATTTTAAGGCCAAGGCCTGAGGCAGGCAGGCACAGAGGTATTAGGAACAATTAAGGAAGACAAATATGTCAGTCAGTTTGTTGTACTGTGGTGGCTTACCAGTTGCTATCAGGCTGGAGGCTATGCAACCAGTGTTATAAAATGCCAGCAGGGTTACCCACGATGAACAGGTTTCAAGAGAGCTTCTGGGGTAAGACAGACTTGGAAGAAGGAAGAGGACATCCATTTCTCAAACAATTGACAAGTGAAAATCTTATGAATAGCACTGAAAGTCTGATGTACTATTGGAAAATTTTATGAATAGCCCTGAAACATTGTCCTATATAGTGCCAGAAGATGAGCCTATCAGGTCAGAAGGCACTCAAAGTTTGACTGGATAAAATCTGACTCCTCAGAGTAGAGACAATCTTAATGATACGGATAGAGTAAAACTTTTGGGACATCCATTGTCTGATGTGTCATGACCCAAAATGTGTAGAAACAGAAGAAAACATCCTTTAATAATTGGAACATGTAAAGTATGAAGTATGAATATAGTAAAATTGGAAGTTGTCAAAAACAAAATGGAATGCAAAAGGATAGATATTCTAGGAGTAGTGAGCTGAAATGGACTGGTTTGGCCACTTTGAATCAGACAACCATTTGATCTACTACACAAGTAATGACAGATTGAAGAGGAATGGTGTGGCATTCATCATCACAAAGACTGTTTCAATATCTGTGCTGTCAGTTCAATGCTGTCAGCGATAGGATAATATCTATACACCTACAAGGAAGACCAGCTAACACTACTATTATTCAAATATATGCACCAACCACCAAAGTGAAAGATGAGGATATTGAAGATTTCTACCAACCTCTGCAGTCTGAAATTGACTGAACATGCAATCAAAATGTGTGGATTAACACTGATGACTGTAATGCAAAAAGTGGAAACAAAGAAGAGTTACCGATAGTTGGAAAATATGGACTTGGTGA
Organism: Orycteropus afer afer; assembly: GCF_000298275.1. Classification (NCBI taxonomy): domain Eukaryota; kingdom Metazoa; phylum Chordata; class Mammalia; order Tubulidentata; family Orycteropodidae; genus Orycteropus; species Orycteropus afer. The sequence goes on from NW_006922067.1 coordinate 946,860, forward strand.
TAGAAAGAATGCTGGAGATCAAATGATAGAATTTTTCAAGACCAATGACATATTCATTACAAACACAATTTTTCAACAGTAAATGCAACAGCTATACACATGGATTTCACCAGATAGAGTACACAGGAATCAGATTGACTATATCTGTGGCAAGAAGTGATCGAGAAGTTCAATTATCTTCAGCCAAAACAAGGTGAGGGGCTGATTGTGGAACAAACCATCAACTGCTCATATCCACGTTCAACTTGAAGTTGTAGACAATTAAAACAAGCCCACGAGAGCCAAAATATGACTTTGATAATATCCCTTCTGAATTTAGAGACCATTTGAAGAATAGATTTGATGCACTGAACACCAGTGACTGAAAACCAGAGGAATTGTTGGATGACATCAAGAACATCATCCAGGAAGAAAACAAAATGTCATTAGAAAGACAAGAAAGGAAGAAAGACCAACATGGATGTCAGAAGAGACTCTGAAATTTGCCCTTGAATGATAAAGCAAATGGAAAAAAATGACAAGACAAAAGAGCTGAACCAAAGATTTCAAAGAGCAGCTCCAGCAGACAAAGACAATTGCTATAATGGAATATGCAAAGACCTGGAGTTAGAAAACCAAAAGGGAAGAACTCATTCAGCATTTCTCAAACTGTTAGAACTGAGGCGGGGGGGGCGGGGAACTCAAGTTGCAATATTGAAAGATTCTATGGGAAAAATATTGAATGATGTAGGAAACATCAAAAGAAGATGGAAGGGATACATGGAATCACTGTACCAAAAAGAATTGGTCAATATTCATCCCTTTCAGGCCGTGGCATATGATCAAAAACCAATGGTATTGAAGGAAGAACTGGAAGCTGCACTGAAGGAACTGGTGAAGAACAAGGTTCCAAGAATTGGCGGAATACCAATTGAGGTGTTTCAACAAATGGAAGCCCCATTGGAGGTACTCACTTGGCTATGCCAAGAGATCAGAAGATGACTACCTGGTCAACTGACTGGAAGAGATCTGTCCATTCCAAAGAAAGGTCATCTCATGGAATGTAGAAATTATTGAACAATATCATTAATATTGTATGCAAGTAAAATCTTACTGAAGATAATTCAAAAACAGTTGTAGCAGTATATTGACAGAGAGCTTCCAGAAAATTAAGCTGGATTCAGAAGAGGACATGGAGTGAGGGATATCATAGCTGATGTCAAATGGATCTTGGCTCAAAACAAAGAATACCAGAAAGGTGTTTACTTTGCATATTTACCATGCAAAAACTTTCGATTATGTGGATCATAACTAATTATAGATAACTTTGAGAAGATTCCAGAACACTTGATTGTAGTCATGTGGAACCTGTACATAGATTAAGAGGTTGTTATTTGAACAGAACAAGGAGATACTGCATGGTTCAAACTCAAGAAGAGAATGTGTAAAGTTTGTATCCTTTCACCATACTTACTCAATTTGTATGCTGAGCAAATAATCTGAGAAGCTGGATTACATGAAGAGGAACCTGGCATCAGGATTTGAAGAAGACTCATTAACAACTACAATATGCAGATGACACAGCTTTGTTTGCTGAAAGTGAGGATGAGTTGAAACATTTACTAATGAAAATTAAAGACCACAGTCTGCAGGATGGATTACACCTCAATATAAAGAAAACAGAAATCCTCACAACTGGTTCAATAAGCAGTTTCATTATAAATGGAGAAAAGATTGATATTGCCAAGGACTTCATCATACTTGGTTCTACAATCAACATCAATGAAAGCAGTAATGGAGGCATCAGATGACGCATTGCATTGGGCAAATCTGGTGGGGAAAAAAAAAAAAAAAACTCTTTCAAGTGACGAAGAACAAAGATGTCTCCTTGAAGACTAAGGTGTGGCTAACCCAAGCCTTGGTATTTTCAATCTTTTCATATGCATATGAGAGCTGAACAATGCATAAGGAAGACTGGAGAAGAGTTAATGTTTTTGAGTTCTGGTGTTGGATAAGAATGATAAGAGTACCATTGTTGTTGTTGTCAGGTGCCGTGGAATAGGCTCAGATTCATAGCAACCCTATGCACAGCAGAATGAAACACCACTTAGTCCCACTTCACCTCCACAATCCTTGCTATACTTGAGCCCACTGCAGCCACTGTGTCAATCTATCTCATTGAGGGCCTTCCTCACTTTCATCAACCCTCCACCTTACCAAGCATGACATCCTTCTGCAGAGAATGGTCCTTCTGACAACTTGACCAAAGTAGATGAGAGAAAGTCTAGCCATTCTCGCTTCCAAGGATCATTCCAGCTACACTTCCTCAAGGACAGATTGGTTAGTTTTTTAGCAATCTGTGGTATTTTCACCATTTTTTGCCAACACCACAACTCAAAAGCAACAACAATTCTTTGGTCTTCCTTATTCATTGTCCAGCTTTCACATGCATATGAGGTGATTGAAAATACCAATGCTTAGGTCAGGCACACTTTAGTCCTCAAGGAGACATCTTTGCTTTTCAGTACTTGAAAGAGTTCCTTTGCAGCAGATTTGCCCACTGCTATATGCAGGAAACATCAAGAGAAGATGGCAGGAATACACAGAGTCACTGTACCAAAAAGAACTGGTCGATCTTCATCCATTTCAGAAAGTGGCATATGATCTAGAACCAATGGTACTGAAGGAGGAAGTTGAACCTGCAATGAAAGAATTGGTGAAGAACAAGGCTCCGGGAATTGATGGAACACCCATTGACATATTTCAACAAACGGATGTCCAATTTGGGGCACTCATTTGGTTATGCCAAGAGATTTGGAAGACAGCTACCTGGCCAATTGACTGTAAGAGATCCATATTTGTACCCATTCCAAAGAAAGGTGATCCAACAGATTGTGGAATTTATAGAACTATATCTTTAATATCGCACACAAGTAAGATCTTACTGAAGATAATTCAAAAACGGTTGCAGCAGTATATTGACAGAGAATTTTCAGGAGTGCAAGCTGGATTCAGAAGACGACATGGAACAAGGAATATAATATCTGTTGCCAGATGGATCTTGGCTCAAGGCAAAGAATACCAGAAAGATTTTACTTGTGTTTTATTGACTATGCAAAGGCATTTGATTGTGTGGATCATGACAAATTATGGATGACATTGAGAAGAATGGGAATTCCCAAACACTTGATTGTACCATGAGCAACCTGTACCTTGACCAGAAGGCTGTCATTCAAACAGAACAAGGAGATACTTACATGATTTAAAATCAGGAAGGGAGTGCGTCAGGGTTGTATCCTTTCCCCACACGTATTCAACCTATATGCTGAGCAAATAGTCCGAGAAGCTGGACTATATGAAGAAAAATGTGGCATCAGGTTTAAAGGAAGAATCATTAACAACCTGAGATGTGCAGATGAAACAACTTTGCTTGCTGAAAGTGAGGATGAGTTGACGCACTTACTGATGAAGGTTGAAGAATACAGTCTGCAGTATGGATTACATCTCAATATAAAGAAAACAAAAATCCTCACAACTGGACCAATGAGCAGCATCACAATAAATGGAGAGAAGATTGAGGTTGTCAAGGAATTCACGTTGCTTTGTTCTACAATCGATGCCAACGGAAGCAGCAGTCAGGACATTAGACGACGTGTAGCATTGGGGAAGTCAACTGCGAAGGAACTGTTTCAAGTACTGAGGAGCAAGGATATCTCCTTGAGGACTAAGGTGGGCCTGACACAAGCCATGATATTTCCAATCGCCTCGTATGCATGTGAGAGCTGAACAATGCATAAGGACCGAAGAAGAGTTGATGCTTTTGAGTTGTGTTGCTGGTGAAGAATGCTGAAAGTACCATGGAATGCTAAAAGAACTAACAGATCGGTCCTGGAAGAAGTGCATCCAAAATGCTCCTTGGAAGCAAGAATGGCCAGACTTTGTCTCACCTACTTTGGTCATTTTGTCAGAAGGTACCATTCTCTAGAAAAGGATGTCATGCTTGGTAAGATGGAGGGTTGACAAAAGAGAGGAAGGTGTTCAACGAGATGGATTGATACAGTGGCTGCGATGATGGGCTCAAGTATAGCAGGGATCATGGAGCTGGCACAGGATTGGGGCAGTGTTTCCTTCTACTGTGCATGGGGTCACTATGAGTAGGAAACGACTCTGTGGCACCTAACAACAACAACAACAACAACAAATGTTGTCTTTCTCTAATCCTGACGCCATTTTCTTCATCTAGTCCAGCTTCTCAGATTATTAGCTCAGCATACAGATTGAGTTAGTATAGCAAAAAACCTAACTCACTGTCTTCAAGTTTGATCCAACTCATGGTGACACCTTCTCGCGTTTCTGAGGTGATATCACTATGGAAGTAGATTGTTCAATCTTCTTTCCAAGGAGTGGCTGGTGGGTTTGAATTACCAGCCTTCTGGTTAGCAGTCCAATGTCATAGACACTACGCCACCTGAACTCCTTGAGTAAATATGGTGACAGGATACAACCCTGACACATATTTTTTCCTGATTTGAAACCAAGCAGTATCCTCTTTTCTTTTCAAATGAAAACTTATTGGTTTATGAACAGGTTCCTTATGAGCATAATTAAGTGTTCTGGAATTCCCATTATTTACATTGTTATCTATAATTTGTTATGATCCTCACAGTTGAATGCCTTTGTGTAGTCAATAGCACACAGTTAAACACCTTTCTGTTTAACTGTTTAAGGAGCTCTAGTGGTGCAGTGCCCAAGGCATTTGACTGCTAACCAGAAATTTGGATATTCAAATCCACTAGCTTCTCTGTGGAAGGAAAATGGGGCAATCTACTTTGGTAAAGGTTACTGCCTTGGAAACACAATGAAGGTCACTATGAGTTGGAATCGACTCAATAGCAATGTTTTTTTTTTTTTTTTGCTTTAAACATATTTCTAGAATTGACTTTCAGTCTAGATTCCTATTGCATTAGCAATGATATCCCTCATTCCACATCCTCTTCTGAATCTGGTTTGAATTTCTGGAAGTTCCCTGTCAATATACTGATGCTACCTTTTTCTAATTATCTTCAGCAAAATTTTACTTGCATATGATATTAATGATATTGTTCAATAATTGCTGCATTGGATCACCTTTCTTTAGAATGGGCACAAAGTGGTTTCTTCCTGACAATTGACCAGATAGTTGTCTTCCAAATTTCTTGCCACCTACAACACTGCATCTGTTTGCTCAACCATTTCACTTGGTGTTCTGTCAATTCCTGGAGGCTTGTTTTTCACCAATTACTTCAGTGCAACTTAGATTTTCTCCTTCGGTAACACTAGTTCTTGTTCATATGCTGCCTCCTGAAATGGTTGAATATTGACCAATTCTTTTTGATAAAGTGACTTTGTGTGTTCCATCCATCTTCTTTTGATGCTTCTTGCATAGTTCAATATTTGCTCATAGAATCCTCCAATATAACAATGTCAGGCTTGAATTTTTTTTTTTTTTTCAGTTATTTCAGCTTAAGAAATGCTGAGAATGTTTGTCCCTTTTGGTTTTCTAAATCCAGGTGTTTAACATTTCATTATAATACTGTGTCTTCTTGAACAACCTTTTGAAATCTATTCAGCTCTTCTATTTAGTCATTTCTTCCATTCACTTTAGCTACTCTCCTTTCAAGAGCAAGTCTGTCACTACCACTGATTTTTCAGTTTGTCAAACTGTGGTGGCTTGCCTGTTTCTGTGAGGCTGAAAGCTATGCCACTGGTATTTCAAATACCATGTTGGACAGGATTCAACAAAGCTTCCAGACTAAGACAGAGTAGTAAGAAGGATGCAACCACTCACTTCCAAAAAAAATTGGCCACTGAAAACCTTGTGAATAACAGTGAAGTAGTGTCTGATATATTATGGGAACATTTTATGAATAGCAGTGAAACATTTTCTGATTTAGTGTCAGAAGATGAGCCTCTCAGCATGGAAGTTACTGAAAATGACAGGGGAAGAGCTGCCTCCTCAATGTAGAGTTGACTTTAATGACATATATGGAGCAAAACTTCAAGTGTGTTTACTCACTCAAAACCCACTGCCAAAGACTTGATTTCAATTCATAGTGAACATACAAAACAGACTAGAATGACACCATAGTGTTTCCAAGCCTGCAAATCTTTATGGAAGCAGACTGCCACATATTTTTCCTGCAAAATGGCTGGTGGGGTCAAACTGTTGACCTTTGGTTCGTAGCTGATTTCTTTATCAACATCACTACTAGGTCTCCTCAAGTGAGACTGGACCTACTTGTAGTCAATTCTGACTCATAGAGAACCCCTTTGAGTTTCCAAGGTGGTAAATCTTTAGAAATTATATCGCCCAGCCTTCTTTCCACAGAGTAGCTGGTGGCTTTGAACTGTCAATCTTCTGGTTAGCAGTCAAATGACTTAGACACTGTTCTACCAGAACTAGAAGTCTACAAGGCTAGAAGTACAAATCCAGATTGCCAGCTCTAGCAACTAGTTGAATTGACTACATCTGTAGGAAAAGGCAATGGAGAAATTCAATATCTTCAGCCAAAACAAGACCAGGAGCTGATTATGGAACAGATCATCAACTGCTCATAGGCAAGTTCAAGTTGAAGCTGAAGACAATTAAAAGAAGTCCACAAGAGCCAAAATATGACCTTGATTATATCTCTCCTGAATTTAGAGACCATCAAAAGAATAGATGTGATGCATTGAACATCAGTGACTGAAAACCAGGGAAATTGTGGACTGACATCAAGTACGTCATCCACAAAGAAAGCAAAAGTTCATTAAAAATACAGGAAAGGTAGGTAAGACCAAAATCAATGTCAGAAAAGACCGAAACTTTCCCTTGAACAGAGAGTAACTAAAGCAAATGGAAGAAATGGCAATGTAAAAGAGCTGAACAGAAGATTTCAAAAAGCAGCTCCAGTAGACAAAGCCAATTACTATAATGAAATGTGCGAAGACCTGGTGTTAGAAAACCAAAAGGGAAGAACATGCTCAATACTTCTCAAGCTGAAAGAACTGAAGAAAAAAATTAGGTGTCGTGTTGCAATACTGAAAGATGTTGTGGGCAATATATTGAATGATACAGGAAACATCAAAGGAAGATCTAAGGAATAAACAGACTCATTCTACCAAAATGGAACTGGTTGATATTCATCCATTTCAGGAGATGCCATATGATCAAGAACCAGTGGTATTGAAGGAGGAAGTCAAAGTTGCACTGAAGGAATTGCTAAAAAAACAAGGCCTCAGAAATTGACAGAATACCCACTTAGATGTTTGAACAAATAGATGTCGTGCTGGAAACACTCATTTGGCTATGCCATGAGATTTGCAAGACAGCTACCTGGCCAACTGACAGAAAGAGATCCATGTTTGTACCCATTCCAAAGAAAGATGATCCCACAGATTGTGGAAATTATCTAATAATGTCATTAATACCACATGCAAGTAAAGTTATTGAATATATTTCAAAAAGAGTTGCAGTAATATTTTGACAGAGAACATCCAGAAAACTCAAGCTGGATTCAGAAGAGGACTTGGGATGAGGAAAATCGTTGCTGATGTCAGATTCATCCTGACTGAAAGCAAAGAATACCAGAAAGATGTTTACTTGTGTTTTATTGACTATGCAAAAGTGTTGTGTGGATTAGATTGTGTGGTTAATAACAAATTATGGATAACATTGAGAAAAATGGGAATTCCAGAATGTTTCATGGTACTCATGAGGAACCTATACATAGACCAGGAGGCTGTTGTTTGAACAGAACAAGGTGATATTGCATGGTTTAAAATCAGGAAGTGAGTGTGTCAAGGTTGTATTCTTTCACCATACTTATTCAATCTATATGCTGAGCAAATTGCCTGAGAAGCTGGACTATATGAAGAAGAACATGTCATCAGGATTGGAGGAAGACTCCTTAACAGCCTACGATACACAGATGAAACAATTTTACTTGCTGAAAGTGAGGATGACTTGAAGCACTTACCAATAATTAAAGACTACAGTCTACAGTATGGATTGCACTTTAATATAAAGAAAACAAAAATCCTCACAACGAGACCAAAAAGCAGCATCATGACAAATGAAGACAAGATTGAAGTTGTCAAAGACTTCATATTATGTGGTTCTACAATCAACACTAATGGAAGCAGCAGTCAATACAACAGATGACATATTGCATTGTGCAAATCTGCTGCGAATGACCTCTTTCAAATGATGAAGGGCAAAGATATCTCCTTGAAAACTAAGGTGTGGATAACCCAAGCCAAGGCATTTTAAATCACCTCATATGCATGTGAGAGCTAGACAATGAATAATGAAAACCTAAGAAGAGTTGATGCTTTTGAGTTGTAGAGTTGGTGAAAAATACTGAGAGTACCATTGACTGCTAAAAGAGCAAACAAATCTGTCCTGGAAGAAGTTAGCTGGAATGCTCCTTGGAAGCAAGAATGGCCAAACTCCCTCTCACTTACTTTGGTCTTGTTGTCAGAGGGACAATTCCCTAGAGAAGAATATCATGCTTGGTAAAGTAGAGGGTGGATGAAAAAGGGAAAGGTCCTCAACTAGATGAATTGACATAGTGGCAGCAATGATGGACTCAGATATAACAAGGATAGTAAGGTATGGGAGCTCTGGTATCATAATGCCTCAGGTACTTGAGTGATAACCAAAAGGCTGGTGGTTCAAACCCACCAGCCACTCCTTGGAAGGAAGGTTGGACAATCTATTCTTTAGTGATACCACCTCAGAAACCCAAGGAAGGGTCACTATGAGTCAGGGCTGACTCAAAGGCACATAACAACAACAACAAGTGAGATTGACACAGGACCAGGCAGTGTTTTTTCTGTTTTACATAAGGTCACTATGAGTCAGAGGTGACTCAATGGCACCTAACAACAAGAATAGGGATTTGGTGAAGGCCCCTCAACCTTGGACTCAGCTCTGCCTCTTGTTCCAGGCCCACTGGAGCAAGCTGAATGCTTCTTCTGACTCAAACAGCTTCTGGCTGCTCCGGCTGAATGAACCCATGACTCACAGGTAAAATGGCACCATCCCAAGACTGGCAGGAAACATGGCAGGCCACTGATTCATGTTCAGGAACAATCCCAAGATCACCAGAAGACATGGCAGATTACTAGCTATCCAAATGTGATAAAAAGTTAGAGATCTTTCTCAAAGCTTCCTCTTATATACAGAAGGTAGGCCACACCCCAAAGGCAACTACTTAGCTGTTCACAGCAGATTCCACCATGGAGATGATTATGATCTCATCATGGGGAATAAGTACATCCAGCTGCCCAGCTATTTAAAATCACAGCCTAGTCAAAGTGACATATGACCTTAACTACCATATTACATCCCTTGTCAGTTTGGTACATATACAGATCTCCTTCATTGGGTGGCCCAACTCTTCTAGTCCATCTGAGTGAGGACCACACCCCCTTGGCCTGGCAACCCTCTTCTTCTTCTCCTTGGCAATGGCAACCTGACCCCCTCACTTTTGGGCAGTGGATGTGGCCTCATTCCATTGGCATTAATGTATTGCAGTCCAAAACTCTGGAACCGAGTTGGTGAAGATCTGAGTTTTTGACACCTAGGCGGATGTTGCAGTTTCACCCTTTGAGAACTCAGAGGCCATGTTAAAGTTAAGTTCCTAACCTGTGAAACTGAGGCTGCTGTATTTCCTGTTTTCATGGTCTCTCAAAGAAGCCAGCTTGGCCTCTTGCCTGTTCCAGCAAGTATTACAAAGCACTTCAGCCCCCCCAGTTAATGTCTGAAGGCAACTCACCCTACTAGGAAGCCTCAGCTACCAGGAAGGCATTCAGATTTCTCATTCCATGGCCTGGCTCTGTTCCATGATGGTCTCTTGGCTCTGCTGCCTCTACCTCTCTGACAGTCTCTTTGCTTGTTTCTCTGTTAGTCTTCCTGGTGTGATCTCAGAGCAGGAATCTCATGGCCTAGGATACACTCCATTCCTACTTCCATATTTTAGATATCTGTCAGAGCAGCACCTATTCCTGGTACCAAATTCTGTCTTAGATCTGTAATGCTGCTATAACATAAATACCCCCAAGTGGGTGGCTTTAACAAACAGGAAATTACTCTCTTACAGTTTAGGATGCTAGAAGTCCAAATTCAGATTGCCAGCTTTAGGGGTTGTGTGAAAGCCCCCGGACTTTGTGGCTCACAGACTTAGTTGCTCACAGCAGATTCCACCACTGAGGTGATTACAACTCATAATGGAGAAAAATGAATCCAGCTGCACAGTCACTCAAAGCTACAGTGCAGTTAAGCTAACATACAACTTTAGCTACCATAAGTCTCATCCACCATGGGTCTTAAACTGTTGGAGAGATGTCAAGTGAGGAGGCCAGCAGAGCCAACTTAAAGAGTCAAGAGAAATAATATTGTTAATTATTTAAACAATTAGAGCAATAGAAATTTGAAACAATACATTTATGCATAGGGATGAAAAATAAGGAAGCAACACCGTTCTGGTATTTTTTGCTTGCAGCTAAAATCCATCTGACATTAGCAATGATATTCCTCATTCCCCATACTCTTTTGAATCCAGCTTGAGTTGCTGGTAGTTCCTTGGCAATATACTGGCTTAACCATTTTTGAACTATCTTTAGAAAAGTTTATTGACATTCAACATTAATGATATTGTTTGATAATTGCCGCATTGCTGTTGGATCACCTTTCTTTGGAATGAGCACAAATGTAGATATCTTCCAGTCGGTTGGCTAGGTAGCTGTCTTGAAAAATTTTTGGCATAAAGGAGTAAGCATCTCCAGCACTACATTCATTTGTTGAAACTTCTCAGTAAGTGTTCTGTCAATTCCTGGAAGCTTGTTTTTAACGAATTCCTTCAGTGCAGCTTGGACTTCTTCCTTCAATACCATTGGTTCTTGATCATATGCTACCTTCTGAAATAGCTGAAAGTGGACTAATTCTTTTAAGTGCAGTGAGTCCGTGTATTCCTTCCATTGTTTTTGAAGCTTCCTGCATTACTCAACATTTTGCCCATACAATCCTTCAATATTGCAACTCCAGGCTTGAATTCCAACCCCCCTCCCCCAGTTCTTTCACCTAGAGAAATTGCAAGCGTGTTCTTTCCTTTTAGTTTTCTAACTCCAGGTTTTTGCACAATTCATTATAATATTTTACTTTGTCTCCTTGAGCCACTCCTTGAAATCTCCTGTTCAGCTCTTTTAATTCATCATATTTTCCATCCACTTTGTTATTCTATTTTCTTTTTTTTT
>NW_006922067.1:962240-982187 GCF_000298275.1 Orycteropus afer afer
TTTTAGTCCGCTTTTGTATCCTTCCCTTCAAGGCTCAGGGGTCCAAGATTATCTTCTGTGTCTGTGTTAATTGGTTTCCCTTTTCTTTGTTGAAGAGCGTCTGTGCAGTCCTTGTGCCTAGTCCGTCATCTTGCCAGAACTCTGTTACTCCATTTTCAAGAGCAACTTTCAGAGTCTCTTCTGACATCTGTTTTGGTCTTTTCTTCCTTTTCTATCTTTTTAATGATATTTTGCTTTCTTCATGTATGATGGTCTTGATGTTATTGCAAAACTTGTCCACTCTTTGTTCATTGATTTTCAATGCATCAAATCTATTTTTCATTTGGCCTCTAAATTCAGGTGGGATATAATCAAGGACATATTTTGGCTCTCCTAGTCTTGCTCTGGTAACATAGTGCAGAAGGCACTTGACTGCTAACCAGAAGGCTGACAGTTCAAACCCATCAGCCATTCCTCAGAAGGAAGGTTGGGCAATCTACTTCTGTAATGATACTGCCTCGGCAACCCAAGAAGGGGTTGCTATGAGTTGGGTCCAACTTGACGACACATAACAACAACAGACTTGCTTTAATTTCCTGCAGCTCTTCAACTTGAATTTGCTTATGAGCAATTGATGGTCTGTTCCGCAGTCTGCTTCTCGACTTATTTTGACTATTGATATTGAGTTTCTCTATTTCCTTTTTCAAAAGATATAGTTGGTCTGATACCTGTGTATCTATCTGAGGTGTATGTGTGCAGCCACTATTTATGTTATTGAAAAAGGTATTTGTAATTAATAAGTCCTTGGTCTTCTAAAATTCTATCTTATGATTTCTGACATCATTTCTATCACCAGACTCAATTTGGCACAACAAAATACATAAAAATCTTATTCCACAGCCTACTTTGATGAGTAGCGACTGGGGTCTTAAAAGCTTTCGAGTGGCCATATAAGATGCAGCTAATGGTCTCCTATTTTCAGAAGAGAAGAAGAGTGAAGAAAACCAAGGGTATTTGGAAACAGTCAGCCCTAGGACATGATGGACATCTGGTACCTGGCTACTAATGCCAACCACTCGGGAAGGGATCAAAACTGGACATCCTAGACAGAGTGGGAGGAAAATGTGGAACAAAATCCAAAAACACAATAATGACCAGAATTACTGGTCAGGTGGAGTCTGGCCTAAAACTATGTTCCTGGGATGCACTTCGGGCTTGGGATAAAACTCACTCCCAATGGCTGGCTACCACTCCAACAATAAATAAGACTTACATGCAGAACACTCAACCTAGGGAGATGCATCCATCTATTCTATGGAGATGCATCCCTTGGAGCAATTATTCACGGGGCACCAGAAGGACAACATTCATAGGGAGGAAAAGCTGGACAGACAAGAGTACAAGCCTAAGAAGGGCATGGGGAGGAGGGGATTACTGGGAAGGGAGAGGAAGAGAGTGAGTTAGGGTTGGGGATGTATTTTGGGAGTGAAACCAAATGTACACAAAATGTTGGATGTAAAGCAAATTGTCTCCACAAATTTGCACCTGAGACTCAAAAAAAAAAAAAAAAAAAAGGACCATATTTTCCAAATACTGATGCTGCTGCTTTATTTGCAACTTTCACATTCCAACCACCAGTAATTATCAATAATACATCTTGCTTGCATGTTTGCTCAGTTTCAGACTGCAGAAGTTGAAAAATATCTTCAGTTTCTTCAGTTTGGGCTTTAGTGGTGGGTGCATAAATTTGAAAAATATTATTATTAACTAGTCTTAATATGTTAATTGGTTAATAGGACAACCATCAAGAAAATGTACAAGATCGTTAAGTGAAAATAAATGTAAGTCTTTAGATGATTTAGATGTTGAAATTATTACATGGGAATTTAAATACTGCTTTAATAACTACCCATGGCTTCTCTGTCAGTTTGTTGTTTTGTGGTGACTTGCTGTTGTGATGCTGAAAGCGATACCACCAGTATTTCAAATGCCAGCAGAATCACCTGGTTCTAGATGTCCATCATGTCCTAGGGCTGACTGTTTCCAAATGCCCTTGGTTTTCTTCACTCTTCTTCTCTTCTGAAAATAGGAGACCATTAGCTGCATCTTATATGGCCACTCAAAAGCTTTTAAGACCCCAGTCGCTACTCATCAAAGTTGGCTGTGGAATTGAGTCTTAATATGGATATTTCCCTATCACTGACAACATTGTACTTCCAGATAGATCTTGAAATGTTCTTTTTGACAATGATACTATTCTCTTCAATTTGTTACTCTAGGCAGGGAAGTAACCCTTTCCCAATTGTATTTTGAGTGGCTTTCACCCACAGGGGATCATTTTCCAATACTATACCAGACAATGTTTACCTGCTATTCATAAGGTTTTCAATGGCATTTTTTTTTTTCCTCCCCAGAAGTGGACCTAGCCATGTTCTTCTTCTTAGTCTGAGTCTGAAAGTTCTACTCAAATCTCTCCACCATAGGTGATTCTGCTGGCATTGAAATACTGGTGGTATCGCTTTCAGCATCACAACAGCATACAAGTCACCACAAAACAACAAACTGACAGAGAAGCCATGGATAGTTATTAAAGCAGTATTTAAATTCCTATGTAATAATTTCAACATCTAAATCATCTAAAGACTTACATTTATTTTCACTTAAGGATCTTGTACATTTTCTTGATGGTTGATATATTAGATAATTTTACAATGTGACCTAGATTTTATTAATGTCAACTTGTGGAGATTTTCATTTGACTTATTTTTCTAAAATAAATTTTATTTATTTTCTTTAGCAGACAATTGTTTTGGCTGAGTTTAACTGTAAAACTTTATTTCTCGATGTCATTTCTCACCTCAGTTCATATCTTTTGCTTTCATCTGAGCTTCTCTAGATCTCCTCTGCACATGAATAATTCATGGTCACTTGGAATATTAGTTATTTAACGTTGGAAATCTTGTTTCTGGTCCTATGCCCTCTAGAATTTCACCTGTCTATCCAGTAGCCAAAATTTCCTAGGCTTACTTTTTCTTGTTTCCCAGCATAGAAGGATTGTGTTTTCTACTATGTTCTCTTATCACTTTACACACTGGACCAACTATTCTCAGCCCAGGTCAAATGTCTCAGAAATAGGAATTAATTTCATATAATTCCCTTTCTACTACTAGAAAATTATGCTTTGTTCATCCACGTGCTTTTAAAGAAGAACTTATTATATGTGTGTGTGTGTGTGTGTGTGTGTGTGTGTGTATGTTCATATTTTAGAGTTATTTTTTCAGGGGAGTCAGATAGGAGTTGGTTTTACTATTACTCAAAGCAGAAGTCATTATTTTGTTTATCATTTTTGTATCCACACTGTTTCAGGTTTACTCATATTCCTTTTTTTAAATTGAAAGCCATAATTAGATGTGGCAGTCTTTGAAGAATATAATTTCTCTAAAAACAGTGCAATATATTTAATATATTTATTGATATATTAACTTTTGCAAGAGATTGTGAGTGAGTCTCAGACTGTCAGTGTAAAATTAAATGCATTTTCTAGTATGTAATGATAACCTAAATCATAGTTGTTTTTGATTGTCCACATTTTTTTTTGTTGTTGCCATTGAGTTGACTCTGACTTACAGTGACCTTATTCATAACAGAACAAAATATTGCTCAGTCATTCCTATATCATCTTCATGATTGTTGCTGTGTTTGAGTCCATTGTTGTGGTTATTTTGTCAAACTACTTCATTGAGTCAAACTAAGAGTTAAACTTAAATTTTTATAATACATACGTCTCTTATAAGTTTTTATTATTTATAAGAATTATTAGAGCCTGTATCTTCTTAGTGTTAATATTTCATACTGGTAAAATGAACAAAGCTATTGAAAATGTCACGTGCTGTCATTACTCTGGAAAAAAAATAAACAATATTGGTTACTTATGTAAATAACCCAGAAGGAAGGTTGGGGAATCTACTTCTGTAGTGATACTGCCTCAGAAACCCAAGAATGGGTCGCTATGAGTCAGATTCGACTCCATGGCTTTGATTGTGTTGCGTTATGAAAATGAATACAACATTTTCATTTCCAGTTGACTGTAGGAAATTACTGTATTTCACATACCCCAGAAATAAGCAGTATTTAACATTAACCTCAAAACTCATTGCCGTGGAGTCAGATCCAACTCATAGCGATCTCTCCTTGGATTTCCAAGGCAGTATCAGTATGGAAGTAGATTGCCCAATCTTCCTTCTTAGGAGTGGCTGATAGGTGTGAACCACCAGGCTTCTAGTTAGCAGTCAAATGCCTTAAGCACTACACCACCATTCCAAAAATTTACTTTATATCGATGTAGGAATGATATAGTTACTGAAATGAATTACAATACTATTTAAAAAACCTTTTTTATCAATTTCATATTTGAGTTGTTTTATACTGACAAGAATTGTAAGTTGTGATGATCCAGATAATAGTGATAGCTTGTTAATGTCTGAGAAGCATCAATAATTAAAAGACATTATTCTCTAGGTCATCAATGTAAATTCTTTCTATGGCAATTTTAACAAGGAATACAAATACAAATACAAACAGATAAAGAGACTATATATAAGTATATATAACAATTTTAGAATGAATTAAGTGATTTAATAGGTTTGTTTTAATGCTCATTTTAAGATGTTATTCATTGATTTCAGCTATCAAAATCATAGTTATGGATTACCAATAATAATTATTCAATATCATCTAAAGTAAATGAAAAAAAAAATAGTGTTTTATAATTTTAATGTTAATCTTAACCTATATTCTTTTGTTAGCTATGCATTATTTTAAGGAATATTAAAGGAATGTGGAAGGGTACAAAAAATACAGCCCATCACTGTCATATCAGAAGTTTCTTAACGACCCTAGAATTGTGAAATTTGTTACTGATTTCTACCTTAAGAAAAAGGATATTTTAAAGTTTATGTTTTGATATATTTATGCATACAAATAAACTTCCTACATTTATCATGAGAAAAACAATTACCAACCATGCTTTCAGTCTCAATGACCTTGCCTGTGAATGGCAATATGTTGCCAAACATCATCTAGTCTCTTTACTGAACAAAAGTTGCTCTATAATGTCTCTTGTGACTATGATGATAAATCTTCAAGCCCAACCTCATCTATTTCTGTGGCAGAAATTACCAGATGTATAAGCCAAATAGATTATCTTTCAAATTTAAAGGCAAATAATTATGTAATTATCAGTTCACTGGAGAAGAGTAGGATTTGACATTGATGAAGAGAAATATCTCCATTAGGCAAACAGGTTTGATCATTTTTTTTTTACTTCCTATCTATCTACTTCATTTAGCTATACATGTATCAGCAGCATTTTATCACATATGTGCAGATGATAAGACTCATGAAATATAGGATAACTACAAATTTCATTCTTTCAATAAATTAAATGATTATTTTAGCTGTGTTTGTATTCACCACTCCCAATTCAGTTTCTGCTTACAGATCTTTTGGTTTGTTTTGGTAAAGTTATACAGTATAATTTAAGTTAAAATATATTAAATGTTGATGCTATTTATAAGAATTAATATTTATAAATTAATATATTTTTTAATTGAAATACAGATTTATTTAGGAAAATCTGTCTCTGAATGCTGATTCAGATTCCAATCCCTGTGAAATATCTTTCTTTCTAAAATAATATCATGAGTAAAACAAGAAACCTTCTTTATATTTTAAAGCCCTGAACATAAAAGAACATTTCAAGAAAAAGAAGAAAAAAAAAATCTTATATAATCTGGATCAAACAATGTCCATCATCAATACAAGTCTCTAAGATAACTATTATCATTTTCATTTTTTAGCTACAATAACTGCAGCATAGCAACATAAAGGAAAAATATATATATTTTTTATAATTATTAATAGTAGAACTTAGCTAGATTTATCTGGTTAAAAATCTTGAATTCTACTGTTGAAAATAGTGTTTTGTTGTTCTTTTTATAACTTTCTTCTTTTAAAACAAATATGTTGAGTTGTAAGAAATATTAAGAGATCTTTAACCTAATTTTTCCTTTAGGTAGTGATTATGCACCAACAAAAGAGTTTTCTAATTATTTTTATGATTATTAACTTATTTTATTTTTATTTTAACTTTAAGAAATTTTTTCTTAAAGATATTACAGATTATGGAAAGGTTGGAAAATTATCCATTTTCTGATAACCTATTTTAAGTATCACATTTATGTCCATCCACAAGGCAAGTGATTTTATTAACATGGTATATAAAATGGTAAGAAAAATACTAATAACAAAATATTAGCCATAGTTATTGTTATTGAGTGCTACATATAACTTTGTGTAGCTAAATAATGATGTCATATATGAGGGTTTTTTTTCTTCTTCTGCTTGGCTTATTCTAGAACTGGTAGTAACTCCATCAATTTTCTTAATGTTTGTGATGGTTAATTATATATGTCAAGTTGGTTAGAAAACATACCCAGTTATATGGCTGAACCTCAGTCTAGATACTGCTATAGAGGTATTTACAAAGATATGATTAACATTTAAATCAGTTGACCTTAGGTAAAACCGATTAAACTTCACAATATGAGTGAGACTCGTCCTATCAATTAAAGGCCTTAAGAAAAAATATTAAGTTTTCGTAAGGGAGAAAGATTCTGCTTCAAGACTATAAATAGACATGTTGGTTGAAATCCCAGCCTACCACATAGTTTACCCATTTTGGATGCAAGACTCGCAAAATTTCCAGCCTTTTCTCGATCCTCAGGATTTTGGAGCAAGGTCCTGACACTTCTGAAGATAGCTACTCAGCTTTAGAGAACATGCTTTTTGTTTGCTGCCGAGCCTTAGTAGAGATTGGAATGCTCAACCACATTGATATTTATTTATTCAAAAGCATTAGGATGGATCAGAATATAGGTAGAAGGACAAAGATTTGTTTATAGGAAAAATTATATTATTATTTAGCATGTTCAAGGAAATAAGAATGTTCATTGAATCTAAATGTTCATCTACAAGAAAGCAAATTTTTGGGGGGGTTATTCCAGAAGTCTCCCCAAATTTTCTCTCCACTTACTTGTGGTTTGGATTTGAGCTTTAAAAACAAAGTATAACAATGAAATTTGTACACTTGGTATTTTTTCTCTGGAATGTACATTATTATTGATAAGTTGTCTATAATAATATCCATGTTAATAATAAGCAGTTGCCTAAAATATTGTTTGTTATTTTTAATCAATTACATTCTATTAAAATTTTTGGATTATTTAATCATCAACATCTTTTCATGTTATTTCTTAAAAAAAAATGTGTGTGTGTGTGTGTGTGTGTGTGTTTGTGAAGCAAAATACATGGGAATCAAGGTTATCTTCTGGTGCCATAGAGTTCAGTGAGAGATCTGAAAATAATGCATAATCTACCATTTTTCCCATAATCTTTGTATAATTTATTCTTTCTGACATTAGACTGAAAAAAAATATTCACCTTCCTTAAAAAAGGACACTTCTTTTTTACAATGAACCAAATTAGTTGAAACCTATTTAATGGATAAGTTGTCAAATTTTCTTTACAACAATTTCTGGATCAGAAGGCCAAATATATATTAATGAGACTTGGGAAGGAAAACCAATGTTTACCAAAAAATAGTTTTAACCATTGTCTCCCATTATGGTTCACTCATTATTTCTTCCTCTTCCCGATTCCCAGAATTTTACTGATGGGATAATGACTAATAAATATCTTATTTTTAAAACAGATGTATCTGCTAATACAGCTTAAGGAAAAAATTAATAACAAAGTATTATTTTGTGTCTTAGTCATCTAGTGTTACTATAATACAAATATCACAAGAGGGTAGATTCAACAAACAAATTTACATTCTCATAGTTTAGGAGGCCAGAATTCCAAATTTAGGGTTCCAGCTTGAGGAAAGGTTTTCTCTATCTGTCAACACTGGAGGAAGGCTCTTACCTCTTCTCAGTTTCTGCTCCAGGACAATATTCTTTAGACTTGACATTGCTCTTCCTTTCTGCTTCTGTTTGCTTGTACAACTTCTTTTATATCTCACCAGATATTAACTAATCCAACACTAATACACAAATTCTGTCACAATATAATTCCCAAATGGGATTATAACCCCTGGCACACAGACTAGAACTTTTAACTCATGTTTTTTGGGGACACAATTTAACCATAACAATTTGCTTGGAGAAGGGCATTTTGAAAGGATGCATTTTGTTTATTTGTTTCTTTTCTGACAAAAAAAAGCATTGAAGATATTTTGCAAGAATCAATAAAATAGCTATTTTAATTGTATTTGTTATAATGAGTGTGTTATTATCTTGTGGATTTATAACACTGTACAATTATCTGATTCTGCCTGCTACTTCATATTGTTGTTGTTGTTGTTAGGTGTTGTTGAGTCAGCTACAACTCATAGAGACACTATGTGCAACAGAACAAAACACTGTTTTACAATCCTTGCCATATCTGAGCTGATCATTACAGCCACTGTGATAGTCCACCTCTTTAAGAGCCTTCTCCTTTTTTGATCATCCTCCATTTTACCAAACATGATATCTCTCTTCAGGCGATAGTCCCTTCTGACAAGATGACCAAAGTAGGTGAGACAAAGTCCGGCCATTCTGCTTCCAAGGAGCATTCAAGCTGCACTTCTTGTTGATTTCTGGCAGTCCATGATACTTTCAGTACTCTTTGCAACACCACAGCTCAGAAGCATCAACTCTTCTTTGGTCTTCCTTAATAAATTTCCAGATTTCACATGCATATGAGGCTACTGAAAATAGCATGGTTTGGCTTAGGCCCACCTTAGTCTTCAAAGAAACATCTTTGTTCTTCAGCACTTTAAAAAGGTCTTCTTCAGAAGATATGCTGATTTATGGACTTCCATTGTTGTTGATTGTGGAAACGAGTAATATGAAATCTTTGACAACTTCAATCTTTTCTCCATTTATCATGGTGCTGCTTATTGGTCCAGTTGTGAAGATGTTTGTTTTCTTTATGTTGAGGTGTAATCCATACTGTAGATTATAGTCTTCAATCTTCATCAGTAAGTGCTTCAAGTCATCTTCACTTTCAGCAACCAAGGTTGTGTCATGTGCATGTCACATGTTGTTCATGACTCTTCCTCCAATCCTGATGACACGTTCTTCATTTAGTCCAGGTTCTCAGATTATTTGCTAACCATACAGATGAATAAGTATGATGAAAGGATACAACCCTGAGGCACACCCTTCCTGATTTTAAACAATGAAATATCCCCTTGTTCTGTTTGAATGACAGCTTCCTGTTCTATGTACAGGTTCCTTGTGAGCACAGTCAAGTGTTCTGGAGTTCCTATCCTTCTCAATGTTATCTATAATTTATTATGATCCACATAGTTAAATGGCTTTTCATAGTCAATAAAACATGAGTAATCGTCTTTCTGGTATTTGCTTTCAGCCAAGATCTATCTGACATCAGCAACTATATCCCTAGTTCCACATCTCTTCTGAATCCAGCTTGCATTTCTGGAATTTTCCTGTCAATTTTGATTTTCCTTCAGCAAGATTTTACTTGCATGTGATATTGATGTTATTGTTTGATAATTTCCACACTCTGTGGGATCACTTTTCTTTGGAATGGGTGCAAATATGGATCTCTTCCAGTCAGTTAGCCAAGTATCTGTCTTGCAAATTTCTTGGCATAGACAAGTAAGTACCTCCAGTGCAGCATCCTTTTATTGAAACATCTCACTGGGTATCTCATCAATTCCTGGAGCCTTGTTTTTAACCAATTCCTTCAGTGCAACTTCAACTTCTTCCTTCTATACCATTGGTCATTGATCATATGTCATATCCTGAAATTCATGAACATTGACCAGCTCTTTTTGGTACAGTGACTCTGTATTCCTTTCATCTGCTTTTGATGATCCTCCATCATTCAATATTTCTCCATAGAACCTTTCAATAATTCACCTTAAAGCTTGAATTTTTTTCTTCAGCTCTTTCAGCTTGAGAAATGCTGAGCATGTTCTTCCCTTTTGGTTTCTAACTCCAGGTCTTTGCATATTTTATTATTATTGATTTTGTCTTCTTGAGCTGCTCTTTGAAATCTTCAGTTCAGCTCTTTTATCTTGTCATTCATTTCATCTGCTTCAGCTACTCTTGGTTCAATAGCAAGTTTCCGAGTCCCTTCTCACATCCATTTTGGCCTTTTCTTCCTTTCCTGTCTTTTTAATGACCTTTTGAGTTCTTCATGGATGATGTTCTTGATGTCATCCCACAATTCATCTGGTGTTTGGCCCTTGGTGTTCAATTAATTAAATCTGTCCTTTGGATGGTCTCTAAATTCAGGTGGAACATATTTGTGGAATATATATGGCTCTCATGAACTTGTTTTAACTGTCTTTAACTTCAACTTGAACTTGCATATGAGCAACTGATGGCCTGTTCCACAGTCAGCTCCTGCCCTTGTTTTGGCTGTAGATATTGAGCTTCTCCATCATCTCTTTGCACAGATGTAGTAGATCTGATTTCTGTGTATTCCATCTGACCAAGTCTGCATATATAGCTGTTGTATATGTTGTTGAAAAAAAGTTATTTATTTTATCATGAGATCTCCTGTCATTTCTACGACCAAGACCATATTTTCCAACTACTAGTGATTCTTCTTTGTTTCCAACTTTTGCATTCCAATCGTTAGTAATAAACAACATAACTTGATTCCATATATGGTCAATTTCAGAATGCAGAAGTTGGCAAAATTATTCAATTTCCTTGTCTTTGGCTTTGGTTGTGGGTATGTAAATTTGAATAATAGTAGTATTAATTGGCCTTCCTTATAGGCTTATGGATGTTATCCTATCACTGATAGCACTGTAATTCAGGATAGATCTTGAAACATTTTTTGTGACGATAAATGTCACACCATTCCTTTTCAATTTATAATTTCTGGCATAGTAGATCATATGACTGTCTTATTCAAAATGGCCCAAACCAGTCCATTTCAGATCACTAATGTCTTTATGCATTCACTTTTTATGCATTCCATTTCCTTTTTGACAATTTCCAATATTCCTGGATTTATATTTCATACATTCCATATTCTAATTATTAATTGATGTTTGCAGCTGTTTCTTCCCATTTTGAGTTGTGCCACATCAACAGACTCAGGTACCAAAAGCTTTACTCCATCCACATCATTACGATTGACTCTACTTTGAGGAGGCAGCTCTTCCGCAATAATATTTTTAGTGCCTTCCAACCTGAGTGGCTCATCTTCCAGCACTGTATCAAGCAAAATTTAAGGGCTATTAATAAAATTTTCCAGTACTCCATCACACAGTGTTTCACTGCTATTCATGAGGTTTTTACTAATCAGTTCTTTGAGAATTAGAAGGTCTTTCCTTTTTTCAATTCTGTCTTAGTCTGGAAGCTCTGATTACACCTGTCCACCATGTGTGACTCTGCTGGTGTTTGAAATACTGGTGGCATAGCCTCTAGCCTCGCAGTAACACAGAAGCCACCACAGTACAAAAAAACTGACAGATGAGTGGTGTTATGTGCCATCAAGTTGATTTTGACACATTGCAACATTTTGTACAACAGAACAAAACACTGCCTGGCCCTGTGCCATCTCACAATCTTTGCTGTAGTTGAGCCCATTGTTGCAGCTATTGCCAGTGCAACTTGTCCAAAGTCTTCTTCTTTTTCACTGAGCATTTAATTTATTAAATATTGTATCCTTCTCCAGGAACTTGTCTCTCCTCGTAGCATGTCCAAATATGACAGGTGAATTCACACCATCCTTGCTCCTAAGGAACACTCCAGCTGTACTTCCTAAAAGATTTGTTCTTTCTTCTAGTAGTACATTCAGTATTATTGGCCAACACCACAACTCAAATTCCTCAATTCTTCTGTGTCTTTTCTTATTCATTATCTAGCTTTCACATGCTTATGATGCTTTTGAAAGAATATATAACTTGGATCAAGAACATCTTAGTCTTCAATGTGACATTTTTTTCTTTAACTCTTCAAAGAGGTCTTTTGCCCAGAGCAAAAGTTTTAAATTGTCATCCATACAGGGGACTGTAGTCTTTGATCTTCATTGTAAATGCTTTAAGTCAGTTTGAATTTCAGCAAGTGAGATTCTGTCATCTGAATATCAGAGGTTGTTAATCTTGATGCCACATTCTTCTTCATATTGTCTAGCTTCTCAGATTATTTGCTCTGCATACAGATTGAATAACTATGGTGAAAGAGTACAGCCCTGACACACACCTATCTTGAGTTATACATGTAGTATGTCCTTGTGTTGTTCAAATGAGTGCCTCTTGGCCTACATACAGGTTCCACATGAGCACAATTACATATTCTGAAATTCCTATTTTTCACCAAGTTATCCATAATTTGTTATGATCCATACTGTCAAATGTTGTTGCATAGTTAATAAACAAAGGTAAACTTATTTCTGTCATTGTTTGTTTCAGCCAAGATTTCTCTGACTTAGCAATGATATCTCTTATTCCATGTTCTCTTCTGAATCCAGCTTGAGTTTCTGGAAGTTCACTGTCAATGTATTGCTGCAATCATTTTTTAAATTATTTTTATCGTAATTTTCTTTTCACAGGTTAGTGATTATATTGTTCAATAATTTCTGCATTCTTTTGGATCTCTTTTCTTTGGAATGGGCAAAATTATGGATCTCTTCCAGTCATTTATCCAGGTAGCTTCCAAATTTCTTGGCAAAAACAAGTGAGCACTTCTAGATTTGCATCCATTTGTTGAAATATCTCAGTGGATATTCCGGCAATTCCCAGAACCTGTTTTATGCCAGTTCCTTCAGTGCAGTTTGGTTCTTCATCATTTGTTAAATCCTGAAATGTTTAAACATCAACTCACTGTTTTTAGTATTTCATAGAAATTGCAAATAATCATGCACATTTGCATTTTTTTAAAATACCAGAAAAGTCATAATTATCTTAGTTTCTTTCCATATTTAATACCCTGAAGTACTGATATTAAATATATAGGAGCTCTGGTAGCATAATGCCTAAGGCACTTGACTGCCAACCAGAAGGCTGGCAGTTCAAATCCTCCAGCCACTCCTCAGAAGGATGGTTGGGCAGTCTACTTCCATAGAGATACTGCCTTGGAAACCCAAGGAGGGGTCGCTATGAGTTTTATCCGACTCGACAGCACATAACAACAACAGCAACAATATATATATATATATATATATATATATATATATATATATATATATATATAACTAACCTGTTGAATAATATAGACACCATAAAGAGTAAAGAAGATATTTGTTCTCTTCAGGATGCCATTTCTAGAGTTTGCCCACAGTTTAGATTTCTTTCTAGGCTAAATTACATAGTCATTCTGTCACTTTTAATTATTAGCTCTGAATCAGTTTCACTACATAAAAATAACTATTCTAATCTAAATTTAAAAAAAAATAGTAACAATAATAATACTTGCACTACACATCCAGTTTATAGTCCCCTTCTCCCCCTTTGACTGCTCCAGGCTTAAACTGTTGTTGTTGTTGTTAGGTGCCGTTGAGTCGTTTCGAACTCATAGTGACCCCAAGAACAACAGAATGATACACTGCGATCCCGCGCCAGATCCATGATCCTTGATATACTTGAGCCCAACATCACAGCCACCATATCAATTCATCTTGTTGAAGGCCTTCACCTCATTCATCGACCCTCCACCCTACCAAGCATGACATCCTTCTCCAGGGAATGGTCCCTCTGACAACATGACCAAAGTAGGTGAGACAAAGTATGGCCATTCTATCTTCCAAGGAGTGTTTCTGGTGCACTTCCTCCAGGACAGATCTATTAGTTCTTTTAGCAGTACATGGTGCTTTCAGCATTCTTTGCCTGCACCACAACTCAAAAGCATCAACTCTTCTTCAGTCTTCCTTATTCATTGTCCAGCTCTCACATGCATACCAGGCAATTGGAAATATCATGGCTTGTGTCAGGCACACCTTAGTCCTCAAGGAGACATCCTTGCTCCTCAGCACTTGAAACAGTTCCTTTGCAGTTGACTTTCCCAATGCTACACGTCGTCTAATGTCCTGACTGCTGCTTCCGTTGGCATCGATTGTAGAACCAAGTAACGTGAATTCTTTGACAACCTCAATCTTCTCTCCATTTATTGTGATGCTGCTCATTGGTCCAGTTGTGAGGATTTTGTTTTCTTTATGTTGAGACGTAATCCATAGTGCAGACTGTATTCTTCAACCTTCATCAGTAAGTGCCTCAAGTCATCCTCACTTTCAGCAAGCAAAGTTGTATTGTCTGCATGTCTGAGGTTGTTAATGATTCTTCCTCCAATCCTGATGCTATGTTTTTCTTCACATAGTCCAGCTTCTCGGATTATTTGCTCAGCATACAGATTGAATACTTGTGTGTAAGGATACAACCCTGATACACTCCCTTCTTGATTTTAAACCATGCAGTGTCCCCATGTTCTGTTTAAATGACAGCCTCCTGGTCAAGGTACAGGTTCCTCATGAGTACAATCAAGTGTTCGGGAATTCCCATTCTTCTCAATGTCATCCATAATTTGTCATGATCCACACAATCAAATGCCTTTGCATAGTCAATAAAATACAAGTAAACATGTTTCTGGTATTCTTTGCCTCGAGCCAAGATCCATCTGACAACAGCTTTGATATCCCTTGTTCCACATCTTCTTCTGAATCCAGCTTGCACCTCTGGAAGTTCTCTGTCAATATGCTGCTGCAACCGTTTTTGAATCATCTTCAGTAAAATCTTACTTGCATGCAATATTAATGATATTGTTCTATAATTTTCACAGTCTGTGGGATCACCTTTCTTTGGAATGGGTACAAATATGGATCTCTTCCACTCAGTGGCCAGGTAGCTGTCTGCCAAATCTCTTGGCATAACTGAATGAATGCCTCAAATTGGGCATCCACTTGCTGAAATATCTCAATGGGTGTTCCTTCAATTCCTGGAGACTTGTTCTTCACCAATTCTTTCATTGCAGTTTCAACTTCCTCCTTCAGTACCATTGGTTCTAGATCATATGCCCCTTCCTGAAATGGATGAAGATTGACTAGTTCTTTTTGGTACAGTGACTCTGTATTCCTGCCATCTTCTCTTGATGTTTCCTGCATCATCAAGTATTTTGTCCATACAATCTCTCAATATTGCAACTTAAGGCTTAGTTTTTTTCTTCAATTCTTTCAGCTTGAGAAATGCTGAGTGAGTGTTTTCTTCCCTTTTGGTTTTCAAACTCCAGGTATTTGCACATTGCATTATAGTAATTGGTTTTGTCTGCTCGAGCTGCTCTTTGAAATCTTCTGTTCAGCTCTTTTATCTTGTCTTTTCTTCCATTTGCTTTAGCCACTCTCCACTCAAGGGCAAATTTCAGAGTCTCTTCTGTGATCCATTTTGGTCTTCTCTTCTTTTCTCATCTTTTTAGTGATCTCTTGCTTTCTTCATGGATAATGTTCTTGATATCCTCCCACAATTCTTCTGGTTTTTG
This sequence comes from Orycteropus afer afer, assembly GCF_000298275.1. Lineage (NCBI taxonomy): Eukaryota > Metazoa > Chordata > Mammalia > Tubulidentata > Orycteropodidae > Orycteropus > Orycteropus afer. The sequence continues at coordinate 977,777 of NW_006922067.1, forward strand.
TTCATTGGTTTTCAATGCATCAAATCTATTCTTTAGATGATATCTAAATTTAGAAGATGTATAATCAATATCATATCTTGGTTCTCTTGGACTTGTTTTAATTGTCTTTAACTTCAAGTTGAACTTACATATGAACAGTTGATAGTCTGTTCCACAATAAGCTCCTGGCCTTTTTTGGCTGAAGATATTGAGATTTTCTACCACCTCTTGCCACAGATGTAGTCAACCTGATGCATTCTTTGGATGATTTAGTATTACTTTCCCTTTGGCTTACAATGTGTCAAAACCAATACATAACTTTTCCTGCAAGAGAACCACACAATGACAGGTAACACTCTTGGATGAGACATTTTCAATTCCATACTATTAAAATTAATGTCTGCAGTGTCTACTTAACATATGGAAAATCTCATTACCTTTGTGCTTCTGTGAATTTGGTCCTATTTCATCTTTTTGACTTCCCTCAGAAATTACATTTAGTTCTGGGCAATCTCTTCTCTTTGCTTTCCAAAACACCAGGATACATAAGTCAAGTTGCCACAAGAAGCATTTCACCTTCATCAATTCTGATACCTTAATGATGCCAGAAAGTTCAAAGTCACCCTTATTACAACTTTTTTCTTTTTAATTAATATAACTAAAGTCAACATCTGTGCACTGTCTGCAAGCTGACAACACCTACAAATAAATCATTATATATATATATATATATATATATATATATATATATATATATATATATATATAATTTTCTTACCTCTTCTTATTTATTGGATGGAGGTAGGTGATTGTCCTATGTCACAGCACTGAAGTTGGTTGGTCATATTTTGGTTTTTTAAAATTAGATGATTCTAATACCTACTGCCCGGGAATCAGATCTGACTCAACAACTCTTCCTTGGGTTTCAGAGGTGGTGTCACTATGGAAGCAGATTGCCCAACCTTCTTTACGAGGAGTGGCTGGTGGGTTTGAACCACCAGCCTTCTGGTTAGCAGTCAAATGCCTTAGTCACTATGCCACCAGATCTCCCATATGATTCTTATACTTCTATTTAATATACGTGGATAGATGCCATGATGATCTCACAATGTGAAAGTAAGGAATTGGGCCGACTTTTTTATACAGAAGAAGCCATCAATGAAAAAATGAATATTCTGGTAGGAGTTCTGTGGCACACTGTAAATATCACATCAATGAAATTGTAAGTCCTACTCAAAAAAAAAGGAAAAAAAAAAAAAAGTCACTGCTATGAAGTCGATTCCAATTCATAGCAACTCCCTTTGGGTTCCTGAGACAGCAAATCTTGACAGAAGTAGATAGCCCCATCTTTGTTCCACAGAATGCTTGGTGGGTTTGAGCTGTCAACTCTCTGGTTAGAAGTCAAATGCCTTAAGCACTATACCACCAGTGCTTCTATAAGTTGGATTAGGTATGTAATATTCAAAAAATAATATTTTAAGTCAAGGGGATAATTATAGCATTATAAATATCTTCCTTTGAATCAATCAATATACTGAGAAAAATATTTCTCTAAATTTTAATTTTTCTCAATGGTAGAGTAAGATTCTGAATTGACCACGGTAGTTTTGACCTATTGTTAGATCACACTGATTGCTTTCTAGTGTGCCACATATATTTTGTCATGTCCCAGGTATAGGTTTATTTATTTATGTATTGAGATGAAATTTTAAATTTCTAAACATAAAAGCAGAACATACACACACACACACACACACACACACACACACATGTTCTGCTTTTATGTTTAGTGATTAAAAATTTAAAATTTCATCTCAATACATAAATAAAGTTATATATATATATATATAATATATATATATTATCTTATATATATATATATATATTATATATATATATATATATATATATATATTTAAATGAACAAGTACAATGTTTTATTTAGGTGATAATGTCTAAATTTTTCATTTCTCTTACATACATTAGAGAAAATGTCCTTTATTGTCATACATAGTCAACTTTTCTATTGCATATTATTTTGTCCTAAAGTGTTCTGGTGGCATAGTTCCTAAGGAATTTGACTGCTAACCAGAAGGTTGGCAGTTCAAACCCACCAGCCACTCCTCAGAAGGAATATTAGGCAATCTACTTCCATAGATATCCTGCCTTGAAAACCCAAAGAGGGGTCACTATGAGTTGTAATCAACTTGACAAAACTGAGTTTGGTTTTGGTTTGGTAAAGTTTACTTTATGGAAGAATTATTAATATTTTGTATATTGATCTTATTGGGCATTACTCCAGAATGTATATATGTAAAAAATAATTGAGCTAATCTGTTATGTTTTTTGCACTTTATTTCATTATAGCACAATGGAAAGGAAATTAAATATCAAGTTAAGAATGAAACTATTATTTCTTTCCTTTTCTTGAAAGTCTTATTTGATATTCAGTAATTAAGTTCAGGACATTGTTTCACTTCCTTTTCTCAATTCCTGTTTCTTCCATGTGACATTATAATTTACAAGGTTTTCCTGCTTGGTCCTTCACTCTCTTTGATTCATTTGACCTAAATACCTTTTTTCTTATGTAACAAATCTATTTTGCAGTTCCTCAGAATTTAGTGATTAAATGTGTAAATTTCTCATAAACTCTCAACTTAGATTTATGTCGTTTCTGCCACAACCGCAGTCATGAGACTTACTAGTTATTTGAGAGACTTTAGGGCAAGATTGTAATCTGCTAGAATGGCTTTCTGTTTTCTAATTATTCCCCTTCCTTTTATTGTTTCATAATAGTTCTGTGATGTTTCTCAGCTTAAAATATCAAGCTGTCATAAAGTGATCCTGCTCTACCCATATAGCAGAACTTGAGGAATTATATTCCAGACCTACACTTCTGTATTATTCATATTTGAACTCAAAATAGACAAAAAGGAAAGTACCTTTTGCGTAGCCTTCTTAATTTTGTACATGGAATTTTATACATATGTATTTTTTGTGAGGACAAATGTGTGTATATTTGTGTCTATATTTACTTATTTATTTAAATTTACTTCATATATTAATTTCATGGGTATTTCATAAAGTGGAAGGAGAGGACAGATGTGAAAATAACACAAAATATAGGTTTACAGGATTTCACACAAGTTTGAAAATGTTTTTCTCTAAATCTCCTATTGATTTTCCTTTTTTTATTCCTAATTTGATAGCACGACTTGATAATAGAATACTTTCTTCTGTTTGATCTAAGGTTGTTGTTGTTATATGTCATTAAGTTGAAATAGACTCATAGCAACCCCTTTTTGGGTTTCCAAGATGATATCACTACAGAAGTAGATTGCCCCAACTTCCATCTGGTAGAAGTCAGAGAATTACAGTGTGGTCCATGGTCTGTTTTGGTGCTGCATCCTAGGTAAAATATGTTTTTAAAATTTTAAAGGAGTTTACAAAAGAATACAGGATGAAGGGGAGAAAAAGAAGGAGGAGGAGAAGAAATACTACAATAGATGGCAGACAAAACCTAAAGTATTTCCTACTGGCATTTACAAAGAAAGTTTGCTCATCACACAAACAAAATGATGTGAATTATACTCTGTGTCCTCAGAAGATTATAGGGATTGTGTGAAAGTTTATGTACGTATTATTAAACAAAGGAACATTAGAGTTCATTTCTTCATGAATAATGAGGAAAAAAATCATTGTAATAACTTCTGCCACATTTTCTTTACTCTCAATTTCAGGACTCACTTTGATATCAGATAATCTTCCTGATCCCAATAAGAAACATAATTTCCTGACTCCGTAATTTCTTAGTCTTGTTTTCTTTTCTTTCTCAGGGTTTCTTACTGCTATAAATAAAGTGATATGTCTTCTGTAGTTCAGGTCCTCCAAAGAACAGATATAATTAGATCTGCAATAAAATTACCAGCAGAAACAACTGAAAGACATTGAGTAAACAAGTCAGAGGAGACCTGGATAGCCATCAGATGATAAGTCTGATTTTTATGAAGGAGAGATGGATTTTAGAGTTTGTTAGCAAAGACATTGGTCCAATACAACCCCTACAGACTGAGAGTTGCATTTTCATAGCATCCATATATTTCTATCAAGCTTTTAAACTTATGGTCATGAACCTCATTACAGAGAGACTGAAACCATTCTCTTTGCTAACAGAAACAAGACAAGGATGCCCTCTATCATCATTTTTGTTCAAGGTTGTATTGGAAGTCTTAGCCAGGGCAATAAGGCAAGAGAAGTGAAATCAAAGACATCCAAATTGGTATTGAAGAAGTCAAACTAGCCCTATTTGCTGATGGCATGATCTTATACCTAGAAAACTCAAGAGATTCAGTTAAAAAAAAAAAAAAAAAAAACTACAAATTGAGAAATTTAGTATCATGGTAGGATACAAGATCAACATCCAAAAATCAGT
>NW_006922067.1:989743-990965 GCF_000298275.1 Orycteropus afer afer
TTGCAGAAAAATGGAACAAGATTTGTACCCCACACCATACACAAAAACGAACTCCAGATGGATCAAAGACTTAAATGTGAAACCTAAAACTACAGAGTTCCTCAAGGAAAAACTAGGGGCAAATTTAGGGGCCCTAGTATATGGCATAAATAGACTATAAAGCATAACTCAAAATACACAAACAACAGAAGAGAAACAAGATGATTGAGACTTTCTAAAAATTAAATTTTTATGTGCTCCCAAAGACTTCTCCAAAACAATCAAAAGAGAACCTACAAATTGGGAAAAAAAAATATTTGGTAATGACATATCTGACAAGGGATTTATCTCTAGAATTTATAGAAAACTCCAACACTCAATATAAAAAAGACAAACAATCCAATTAAAAAAATGGGCAGAAGACATGAATAGACACTTCACCAAGGATGATATTCAAGTGGCCAACAAACATATGAAGAAATGCTCATGATCATTAGCTATTAGAGAGATGCAAATCAAAACAACAATAAGATACCAATGGGATACCAGCACTAGTAGCAACATTCAATGAGACAGGAAATAACAAATACTGATGGGGATGTGGAGAGATTGAGACTCTCATACACTGCTGGTGGGACTGTAAAATGGTACAACCATTGTGAAAAGCAGTATGATGATTCTTTTGAAAATTGGAACTAGAAATACTATTTGACCCAGCTATTCCATTACTAGGTCTATATCCTAAAGAAGTGAGAGCCATGACAAGAACAGACATATGCACACCCAAGTTCATCACAGCACTATTTACAACAACCAAAAGATGGAAACAACCTAGGTGTCCATCATCTGAGGAGTGGATATCCATACTATTGTATATACACACAATGGAAAACTATGCAACCCTAAAGAATAATGTAGAAGCTGCAAAACACCGCATAACGTGGATGAACTTGGAGGACATTATGCTGAGTGAAATAAGTCAATCACAAAAGTACAAATATTGTATTAGTCTGTTATTGTAAAAGTCAAGGAAACATTTATCTATGGAAGGACATTTTCTTTGTTGGTTACTAGGGGTGGGAGGGGAGAGGAAGGAACACAGATAGATAGAGATAAGTATTGATTTGGGTGAAGAGAAGGGCAATGTACCAAATTTGAGTGATCAATATAGTGGCATTGAGAAAGAGAAAGAGAGTGGTATGTGGGAAGTACAGACAACAAAGATTAACCCTTTTGCATATAT
>NW_006922067.1:991065-1049684 GCF_000298275.1 Orycteropus afer afer
AAGATCAACATCCAAAAATCAGTTGGATTCCTCTACACTAGCAAAGAGATTGCTGAAAAAGAAATAAGGAAATCAATACCATTTACAATAGCTACCCAAAAAAATAATAAAGTAATAAAATGCTTGGGAATAAATCTTACCAGGGACGCAAAAGACCTATACAAAGAAAGCTATAAAAAACTACTTCAAGAAGCCCTAAGAGACCTACATAAATGGAAGAACATACCATGCACATGGAGGGAAGATTGAACATTTTGAAAATGTCAATTCTACCCATTCAATGCAATCTCAATCCAAATCCCATCAACGTTTTTAAAAGATGTGGAAAAACAATCACTAATCTTATATGGAAAGGAAAGAGACCTTGGATAAATAGAGCATTATTGAAGAAGAACAAAGTAAGAGGTTTCACACTCCCAGATTTTAAAACCTACTATGCAGCCATAGTTGTCAAAACTGCCTGGTATTGTTATAATTACAGACACATAGACCAATGGAATAGAATTGAGAACCCAAAAATAGATCCATAGACCTATGTTCAGCTGATGTTTGACAAAGCTCCAAAATCCATTAAATGGTGAAGAGATTGTCTTTTTAACAAAGGGTGCTGGCAAAACTGAATATCCATTTGCAGAAAAATTAAACAAGATCTGTACCTCACACCATACACAAAAACTAACTCCAGATGAGTCAAAGACTTAAACGTGAAAACTAAAACTATAAAGTACCTCAAGGAAAAATTAAGAGCAAGTTTAGGGTACATTTACTATATTATATGGCATAAATAGACTATCAAGTATAACACAAAATGCACAAACAGCAAAAGAGAAACTAGATGAATGGGACCTTCCAAAAAATTGATTTTTATGTGGTTCCAAAGACTTCTCCAAAAGAGTCAAAAAGGAACATTTAGATTGAGAAAAAATATTCGGCAATGACATAGCTGTCAAGTGACTTATCTCTAGAATTTATAGAAAACTCCAACACCTCAACAACAAAAAGATAAATAGTCTATTCAAAAAAATGGGCATAAGATATGACTAGAAACTTTACTAAAGAGGATATTCAGGCAGCCACAAACATATGAAGAAATGCTCATGATCATTAGCCATTAGAGATATGCAAATCCAAACAACAATGAGATACCATCTCGTCCCAGCACGAGTAGCAAAGTTCAACAAGATAGAAAATAAAAAATGCTGGTGAGGATGCAGAGAGACTGAGAATCTCATATAGTGCTGGTGGGACTGTCAAATGACACAATCACTATGAAAAACAGTATGGCGATTCCTTAAAATGTTGGAATTAAAAGTATCATTTGACCAAGCCATTCCATTACTAGGTATATGTCCTAGAGAAGTGAGAGACAGGACAAGAACAGATATATGCACACCCAAGTTCATCACTGCATTATTTATAATAATGAAAATATTGAAACAACCTAGGTGTCTATCAGGAAGTCTGAAAGCATAGTGCCTAACCAGAAGGCTGACAGTTCAAACCCACTGGCCACTCAACAGAAGGAAGATGAGGCAATCTACTTCCGTAGTGATATTGTTTCGGAAACCCAAGGAGGGGTCGCTGAGTTGGGTCCGACTTGACAGCACATAACAACAACAACAACAACAGGTGCCCATCAACAGAAGAATGGATAACCAAACTATGGTTATCCATACACACAGATACACAAAATGGAATATTATGCAACCCTAAAAAAATAACATAGAATCATCAAAACACTGCATAACCTGAATGAATATGGAGGACATTATGCTGAGTGATATAAGTCAATCACAGAGGACAAATATTGCATTAGTCCCATACTGTAAAATGTGAAGAAAAGATTTATATATAGAAGGAAATTTTATTTGTTGGTTAACAGAGGTGGGAGGGGTGGGGAGGGAACACTATTAGACAGGTAGAGACAAGTATTGATTTAGGTGAAGAGAAGGACAATTTACCAAATGTGAGCATTCAACATGGTGGCATCGAGGAAGAGAAAGACATAGAGAGGTGTGGGGGGGTACAGACAGCAAAGATGAACCCTTTAGCACATAAAGTACTGAGTTGTCAGTGAAGGCAAACATTGATATATGGGCTGATAGATGGATGGACAGTCTGAACTATTAGTTATGTCCAGCAGGAGGGAGTATGCCCAAGACCATGTATATGGTTGGCAGAAACTTTTCTACAAGTGTATTTGTATGTTCTGGAAGAATTCCCAAGCCTGTAGTAGAGCTGACAAGGGGCAAGTTTTTAGTGATTTCTTCACCACAGCCAGCTGCCTGTAGCGAACAATTAGTTGGACCTCTGGACTCAAGACCATAGTCACAGGGGACATAAAGCTCAATTGGCATAACATACTACACAAAAGCATTGTTCCACATCCTACTTTGGTGATTAGTGAATGGAATCTTAAAAGCTTGCAAGCAGCCATCTAGATGCAACAATGGGTCTCTCCTCAAACACAGCAAAGAAGAATGAAAAAAACCAAAGACTCATGGAAACAATTAGTCCAAGTGACTGGTACACCATGAGATCCTCAGCTTACTTGACTATGAGACCAGAAAACTAGATGGTGCCTGGGTACCACTGTCAACCACTTAGAGGGGTATCTCTGTTGGAAATCCTGGATAGAGTCTGAGAACAATGTGGAACAAAACTCAAAATCATTAAAAAAAAAAAGACCAGGTTTGCTGCTGATAGAGCCTGGTGGAACCACTGAGATTATGGCCCCTATTTGCCCTTAGGTCTGGAATTGAACCCACTCCTGTGGCTTCCAGCCAAACAAACGACAGGCACATGAGCCGAACATTTACAATAGGTTGATACACTCTTTGGAGAGATCAATCATGAGAGAAGAGAAGGTCTGTGTGTGCACAGGGTGACAGCTCATCGGGCAGCAGTTCATGGAGTGAAGAGCACTGGGAAGAAGTAACTATGGGAAGGAAGTGGAAGGGACGTTTTTGCATTGTGGTGAATTGTAGTCAATGTCATGAGACAAAGTGTATGTGAGCTCCTGTATGGAAAGTGAAATTGCTCTGTACACTTTCACCCAAATCACAATAAAAATTTGAAAAAACGTAAAAGAAAGTCTCATTAAATTAGTGCTGCTCTCATTTCTTGATCTTATTTTTCCCAGAAGGCAATGTTTTGTTTTCAGAACTATAAATAATTTTAATACAATAAAGTCAACTATCTAATTATGGATGGAAAATGGGTTCTAAAGCAGGTTTTTAAAAACCAAGCTTCCTATGTGAGGCATTTTTCTCACAAAAATTAATTGACTAAATTAATTTTAATATTTTAAAGTGGTGGCATATTGCAATTTATAAATGCCTCTATTTCTACATAAGCATTGCTAGTTTAAGGATTACAAATAATATAGAGGGCTTGAGAGAGGGAAAAGAATTATTGAATGTCTCTACTTTCTGCCACTCCTCGGAAGGAAGGTTGGGCAACCCTACTTCCGTAGTGATACTGCCTCGGAAACCCAAGGAGGGGTCGCTATGAGTCGGGGCCAACTCAACGGCAAACAACAACAACTTTCTGACATCTTTTTCACATACACTTCAAAAAAACAAACTCACTGCCATTGAGTTGATTCAACTCATAGCAACCCTTCCTTGGGTTTCCAATGTGGTATGTCTACAGAAGGAGATTGTCCAATCTTCCTTCGGAGGAGTGGTTGGTGGGTTTGAATCTCCAGCCAAATACCTTAGGCACTACACCACCAGAATTCCCTCACACTTACTAAAACTTAGTAACTTAGGTTATGTGTTTGATTTGACAGATATATTTTATTTGTGACAAAAATTTCCATAAAAAACACGTTTGTGGGCATAGTGTTCAATGAGCATTTCTACATAGATGTAATCCCTGTTCATCCCATTCTAGAAAGCTTTTTGTAAAATAATGAAATTAAAACTGCTTGACTTTATTTTCTCCATCCAAAATTCCTCTACAATTTTTAATACAATTATAGTAACCTTTTTGTCTTTTTGTTTTTTTCTCTGGTACTGACTTCCAAATGAACAAAAATTTGAGGGCCAACAGGTTACTATATTTTAGCTTTTCCGATGTAGGTTCATTGTAAGTTGATTCTGTTGTGGCTTTTTCCAATTAATCTTGATATTTTCAATAAATACTCTCCAGTTCCATCTTAGTTTATAAATGTTTCTAAACTAAACACATGGGTTGGTATTTTCTCCTTCATTTAGAGATATCCAGAAACTTCAAGTGCAAGTTTAGTCAGTTTTTCAAATTATGCAGTAACTGTCTGAAATATTGTTAGACATTCTGTTCCAAAACTGATGAATTAGTAAGTACAATACAATGTATGATTTGTAATTATGGTCGCTGAAAAAAATGTTTTAATATTCATAAATGCTATTCACATGACATGTCATCTCTATAATACATCAAAGTCATATTCTATTCACAATGAAACACCTTTATCTTCGTTCCTTGGAGCCTTACATTCTGCAAGTGTCTGTAGCATCTAAAAGCATTTGGAAATCTCAGTATTCATGAACAGCCAGGCACACTGTGTCTTTTAGTACAGACATAACTGAATAGGAATGCTGACTCAGAATACTGAAAATACCTTTCAGCTAGACTCAAGTTTGATATCAATTCTGGTACTTCATGTGATATTCCTTACATTCAGAATGTAAATTCTCAAAATGGTGTATTTTTTGGTCTCTGTTCAAAACATCCTTCATTATGAAGTTTATAAACACATCTAAGAGCACTTAACAAAACTTTCCCCTGATTTTTGAGGTCAGATACATAGGACTCACACTGATCTTACATAGTCTGTCTGCAGAGTTCCAGAGTAGTTTGAGTAATAATTTAGCTGATGTGACCTCTGAGTTAAATCAAGTATAGAGTGATATTCAAACTCACCATTCAGCTGAAAATTACAACTGATTTCATTGTCCATGATGAGCCACCAAAATGTAACTCAAAGTTTGGCTGAGACACGTCCTCTCCCTTTAGTGAAGGATATAAGTTTGGTGGTCCTGTGTCTTTTGGACTATATTCTAAAAAATTCTAGTCTAATACAATTTCTGAATTCCTGATTTCCCCAATATTTAAATTGGTATAATACCCTACACCACAAATTCCCTTTAAATTGTTCCCACCAGAAATATATGTACACATATAGTTCACCAAATTATAATATTTAAGTAGTTTCTACATGAAAAACTAATACACATATATTACACAAATTTAGTAACTTTATAGGAACTGTGAATGGTTATAGAGGTGTTAACATACAAGGCCTGAAATTTATATCTTTAGAAAGGTCAGCTTACAAGTTTGGTCATTGGCTGGCATCCAAGAGTCTAATTCTTTAAGTGTAAACAGTCAACAGCTAACTGTCAACAAAAGTTCATAATGCTGAGATTCTGTAAACAGTAGGCTTTCTGCTGAATCCCTGGTTTCCTTCAGGGACTTGCGTATTTTGGTCAGTGTTTAGTTATGAAGGTCAAAGATGACAATCTTCAGTGTAGATTATACCTGAATGGGAAGAAAATCTTCACAACTGTATTGATTACATCATGATAAATGGAGAAAAATGAGAAGTCAATTATTTCATTATATTTGGATCAATAGTGAGTGTTCATGGAAGCAGTCATCAAGAAATCAAGGTATGGAATTTAGCAAATCTGCAGCACAAGACTTCCTGAAAGTGTTAAATAGCAACAATGTCATTTTGGTTACTAAGATGCACTTGACTCAAGCCATGCATTGTTTTTTCAATATACTCATATGCCTATGAAAATTCGACAATGAAAGAGAACACACATGAACTATTGCATTTGAATCATAGTGTTCATGAAGAACATTGAATACACCATGGACTGACAGAAGAACAAACAAACCAATCTTGGGAAATATTCAACAAAAATATTCCTAGGAGCAAGGATGGAGAAACTTCATCTACTTTACTGTGGAAATATAATCAGGAAATATCAATCACAAAAAAAAAAAAAAAAAATGTTTGATAAATTACAGGGTTGGTAAAAACAAGGGAAAATTCACCAAAATGAATTGACACAATAGGTACAACAATGGACTGAAATACACCAAAGTACATTAAGATGGTACAGGACTGAGTATTATTTCATTCTGTTATACATAAATTCTCTAAAACTTGGAGCCACCTTAATGGCAATCAACCACAACAAGATGGAGGGTGCCTATGCAATCAGGTCACGTAAGTGAGTACCTTACGTGAACCTTCATGTAAGGAAAAAACATAGAAAGTGTGTTCTAAAGATTGAGCAAATAAAGGGCAAGTAATATTTAAAATTATTGTAAAGCTGATATTTTGCTAGATAAAGTTATTTTCAGAGATTAAGAAGTTTTCACTGTATATAAATTCAGTTATTTATTTATTTATATTGCATATCAGGAGTCCCTGGGGAGCTCTGGTGGCATAGTGCCTAAGGATCTGACTGATAACCAGAAGGCTGTCAGTTCAAACCCACCAGCCACTCAATGGAAGCAAAGTTGGTCAATCTACCTCCATAGTAATACTGGCTCGGAAACCCAAGGAGGGGTTGCTATGAGTTGGGTCTGACTCGATGGCACACAACAGCAGCAACATCTTGAATACCTAGATGCCAAAAATGATTAAATGGAAGATTGGTGGTTCAAGTCCACTCAGAGGCATTTTGGAAGAAAGGTCTGGTTAACTACTTCTAAGAGAACAGTCATTGAAAACCCATTGTATCAAATTTCTACTCAGAACTATATGGGATCTCCATGAGTTGAAATTAATTCAATGGCAACTAGTTATTGGTGTACTATAACAAGGTATATAGGTTGCTATTGCATATTGGGAGGATTTACTTAATTATTAAAAAACTGAATAATAATTAATCTGTAATACACTTATTCTCTTGGTTTTAAAATTATATGTTAAAATGTTGTTGTTGTTGATATGTGTCATGGAGTCATCTCTGACTCATAGCAACCCCTCCTTGGATTTTCAAGGTTGTATCTCTGCAGAAGTAGATTGCCCAGACTTTCTTCTGAGGAGTGGCTGGTGAGTTTGAACCACCAAATTTCTGGTTATCATCAAGTGACTTAGGCATTTTGTTATTTGTTAAAATAGGACAATTAAAAAGTATCATTAGTGTAAAGACATAAAGCTTACTGTGGATTTAAATTCACTTGGATTTAAAATATATTGGAACCAGGAAAACTACAGACTAATATCCCTCATGAATATAGATGCAAAAATCTTCAACAAAATCCTAGCCAATTAACTCCAACAACATATTAAGAAAATCACTCATTATAACCAAGTGGGGTTCATATCAGGTATTCAAGGATGGTTTAACATTAGAAAAACAATCAACATCATCCACCACATAAATAAAACAAAGAAGAACCACATGATCATAGCAATTGATGCAGAAAAGGCATTTGATAAAATCCAACACCCATTCCTGACCAAAACTCTCAGCAAAATAAAAATGGAAGGAACATATGTCAACATAATAAAGGGCATCTATGCAAAACCAACAGCCAACATTATTCTCAATGGAGAGAGACTGAAAACATTCCTCTTGAGAAAAAGAATCAGACAAGGATGCCCGCTATCCCCACTTCTATTCAACATTGTACTGGAAGTCCTAGCTAGGGCCATAAGGCAAGAAAGGGAAATCAAAGGCATCCAAATTGGCAAGGAAGAAGTCAAACTATCTCTATTTGCTGATGATATGATCCTATACCTAGAAAACCCAAGAGACTTAGTAAAAAATCTACTGGAACTAATTGAGAGATTAAGCATACTGGCAGGATATAAGATCAACATCCAAAATTCAGTTGTATTCCTCTACACCACCAAAGAGATTTCTGAAGAAGGAATAAGGAAATCAATAACTTTTACAATAGCTACCAAAAAATAAAATACTTGGGAATAAATCTTACCAGGGATGCAAATGACCTGTACAAAGAAAACTATAAAAAAACTACTTCAAGAAACCATGAGAGATCTACATAAACGGAAGAACATCTCATTCTCATGGATAGGAAGATTGAACATTGTGAAACAGGCAATACTACCCAAAGCAATCTATGTATTCAATGCAATCCCAATTGAGATCCCATCAACATTCATTAGGGATATGGAAAAACAAATCACTAACTTTATATGGAAAGGAAAAAGACCTCGGATAAGAAAAGCACTATTGAAGAAGAAGAACAAAGTAGAAGGTATCACAGTGCCAGATCTCAAAACCTACTATACAGCCACAGTAGTCAAAACTGCCTGGTATTAGTTTAGTGACAGATACATAGACCAATGGAATAGAATTGAGAACCCAGAAATAGATCCATCAACCTATGGTCAGCTGATCTTTGACAAAGGGCCAAAATCCATTAAATGGGGAAGAGAATGTTTGTTTAATAAATGGTGCTGGCAAAACTGGAGATCCATTTGCAGAAAAATGGAACAAGATTTGTACCCCACACCATACACAAAAACGAACTCCAGATGGATCAAAGACTTAAATGTGAAACCTAAAACTACAGAGTTCCTCAAGGAAAAACTAGGGGCAAATTTAGGGGCCCTAGTATATGGCATAAATAGACTATAAAGCATAACTCAAAATACACAAACAACAGAAGAGAAACAAGATGATTGAGACTTTCTAAAAATTAAATTTTTATGTGCTCCCAAAGACTTCTCCAAAACAATCAAAAGAGAACCTACAAATTGGGAAAAAAAAATATTTGGTAATGACATATCTGACAAGGGATTTATCTCTAGAATTTATAGAAAACTCCAACACTCAATATAAAAAAGACAAACAATCCAATTAAAAAAATGGGCAGAAGACATGAATAGACACTTCACCAAGGATGATATTCAAGTGGCCAACAAACATATGAAGAAATGCTCATGATCATTAGCTATTAGAGAGATGCAAATCAAAACAACAATAAGATACCAATGGGATACCAGCACTAGTAGCAACATTCAATGAGACAGGAAATAACAAATACTGATGGGGATGTGGAGAGATTGAGACTCTCATACACTGCTGGTGGGACTGTAAAATGGTACAACCATTGTGAAAAGCAGTATGATGATTCTTTTGAAAATTGGAACTAGAAATACTATTTGACCCAGCTATTCCATTACTAGGTCTATATCCTAAAGAAGTGAGAGCCATGACAAGAACAGACATATGCACACCCAAGTTCATCACAGCACTATTTACAACAACCAAAAGATGGAAACAACCTAGGTGTCCATCATCTGAGGAGTGGATATCCATACTATTGTATATACACACAATGGAAAACTATGCAACCCTAAAGAATAATGTAGAAGCTGCAAAACACCGCATAACGTGGATGAACTTGGAGGACATTATGCTGAGTGAAATAAGTCAATCACAAAAGTACAAATATTGTATTAGTCTGTTATTGTAAAAGTCAAGGAAACATTTATCTATGGAAGGACATTTTCTTTGTTGGTTACTAGGGGTGGGAGGGGAGAGGAAGGAACACAGATAGATAGAGATAAGTATTGATTTGGGTGAAGAGAAGGGCAATGTACCAAATTTGAGTGATCAATATAGTGGCATTGAGGAAGAGAAAGACATAGAGAGGTACGTGGGAGGTACAGACAACAAAGATGAACCCTTTTGCACATACAGTATGGCATTTTCAGTGAAGGCAAACATGGGTATATGGGTGGATAGATGGGTGGACAGGCTGAACTATTGGGTATGTCTATGAAGTGGAGAGTGTACCCAAGAACATGTATAGGGTTGGCAGAAAATGGGCCTTTAATTTTATGTGTATGATCTGAATTCCCAGGTGTATAGTGGAGCTTACAAGGGGCAAAATTGTACTCACTGCTTGGTCACAGCCAGCTACCCAGAGGGACCGAGTAGTTGGGACTATAGTCGCAGAGGACATCAAGCTCAATTGGCATAGCATACTACACAAAACATTGTTCCAACTCCTACTGTGGTGAGTAGTGACTGGGATCTAAAAAGCTTGCAAGCTGCCATCTAGATGTAATGATGGGTCTCTCCTCATCCAGAGCAAAGAAGAATGAAGAAAATAAAAAAATTATTGGAAACAATTAGTACTAGTGACTGGTACACCATCCAATTTGTGGTTTATATGACTATGAGACCAGAAGAACTAGATGGTGCCTGGCTACTACTGTCAACCACTTGGAAGAGGATCTATGTAGGAGATCCTGGATAGAGAGGGATAACAATGTGAAACAAATCTCAAAATCATTTGGAAAATAAAAGGGGGGTGGGGACCAGGTTTGTTGGTCCAATAGAGCCTGGTAGAACCACTGAGATTATGGCCCTTAGCTGCCTTTTAGGTCTGGAATTGAACTCACACCTGTGGCTTCCAGCCAAATAATAGACAAGCATATGAGTTGAACATTTACCTGAGGTAGATACACTCCTTGGAGAGAACAAGCATGGGAGAAAGAAGGGCTGCTTATGCACAGGGAAACAGGTCAGGGGGCAGGAGTGCATTAAGGAATGGACACAGGGAAGAGGTAACTATCATGAAGAAGTAGGAGGGGAGATGTTGCATTGTGGTGAATTGTGGTCAATGTCATGAGACAAAGTGTATGTGAACTGCTGTGTGAAAAGTGTATTTGCTCCATAAATTTTCATGCAAATCACAATTGAAAAAAAAAAAAAAAAGAAAGAAAGAAAGAAGGAAAGAGAAAAGGAGATAAAGAGAAAGTATATATACCAAATAAAGTAGAAATATGAAACAAATTTTAAAAGTTAATTGTGACACTTTTTCTTCTTCATTTAAGAAACAAGAATATATAATTACATAGTTGTCTAGTATAAGTATTATAGTATTTTACAGAGATTGTCTTATTAGCTGAAACTGATTTATAGATAGTAATATCGTGAGGATATTTCTTGGCTGATTCCTTTCGAACAATTTTTAGGGTGCCATTGGACAGGTGGCAAAGGTATATTTTTCATCAATTATCCTGCTATATATGACCTGAACTAAATGTTATTTTTATTATTAGTAGTTAACTCATATATTATTTAGATGTTCACTTCATATTCAATGACATTATGAACGATTTCTGCTTATATTAAATTATTTTCCGAAATAAGTGATTCATCTCGAAATTTAAAATATTAACTTTCACAATGTCTTAATCATAGAAAAATGAGGAAACATAAACTAGAGAAAATTTGACAGCCACCACTCATCTGTCAGTTTGTCATACTGAATTGGCTTGCATGGTGCTGTAATGATGGGAACTATGCCCTCAGAATTTCGAGTATCAGCAGGGTCAACCATGGTAAACATGTTTCAGTGGATCTTCCAGACTAAATAAGACTGGGAAGAAGGATGTAGTGATCTATTTTTGAAAAAAATAAATAAATAACCAGTGAAAACCTTATCAATATAAGCAGAACATTATCTGATATTGTGCCAGAAGATGAGCATCTCAAGTTGGAAGGTGCTCAAATATGACTGGGCAAAACTGCCTTCTCAACAGTGTTGTTGCTGTTATGTTGTTGTTGTTATATGTCATTGAGTTGGACCCTACTCATAGCAACCTCTCCTTGGGTTTCAAAGGCAGTATCACTATGGAAGTAGATTGTCCAACCTTTTTTCTGAGAAGTGGTTGGTGGGTTTGAACTGCCCACCTTCTGATTAGTGGTGCCATCAAGTTGGCCCTGATTCATAACAACCCTATGTACAATAGAACAAAACACTGCCCAGTCCTGTATCATCCTCCTAATTCTTGCAATAATTAAACCCATTGCTTCAGCCATCGTGTCATTCCATCTTGTTGAGGGTCTTTGGCTTACCTTCCACTTTTCGAAGTATGATATCCTTCTCCAGGGAATAGTTCCTTCTAATATGATCAAAGTGAGACTTAGTCTGGTCTTTCTCTCTTCTTAGGAGCATTCTGGCTGGACTTCTCCCAGGACAGATCTGTTTATTCTTTTCAGTATTCTTCACCAACACCACAATTCAAAAGCATCAACTAACTATCTTTGCTCATCTTTATTCATTGTCCTGCTTTCACAGGCATACAAGACAATTGAAAATATCATGGTTTGGGATGAGCACACCTTACAGTTCAAAGTTACATCTTTGCTTTTCAGCACTTTAAAGAGGTCTTTTGCAGCAGATTTGCCCATTGCAATATGACATCTGATTTTTTGACTGCTGCATGGGTGTTGATTATAGATCAAACTAAAATGAATTATTTTCTCCATTTATAGTGATGTTGTTTATTGGTCCAGTTGTAAGAGTTTTCATATTCTTTATGTGGAGCTGTAATCCACACTGCAGACTACAGTCTTTAATCTTCATCAGTAAGTACTTCAAATCATCTTCACATTCAGCAAGGAAGGTTGTGTTGACTGAATGTCACAGGTTGTTAATGAGACTTCTCTAATCCTGATGCTGCATTCTTCTTATAATTCAGTTTCTTGGATTACTTTCTCAGCATACAGATTGAGTAAGTGAACGGATACAACCCTGAAGAACACCCTTCCTGATTTTAACCATGCACTCTCTTATTGCAATAAAACACAAATATACGTCTTTCTGGTATTCTTTGCTCTCAGCCAAGATCATTGTGACATCAGCTATGATATCCCTTGTTTCCTGAGCTTTTCTGAATCCAGCTTGCATATATGGCAGTCCCTGTCAATATACTGATGCACCTGTTCATGTAGTATCTTCACCAAGATTTTACTTCCATGTGAAATTAATTATATTATTCAATAATTTCCACTTTCTGCTGAATCACTTGTTTTTGAAATAGGCACAAATATGGATTTCTTCCAGTCAGTTGGCCAGGTTGCTGTTTCCAACTTTCCTGGGTTATTAAAGAATTAGCCTCTTAAGAGCTGCATCCGTTTTTTGAAACATTTCAATGGATAATTCCTGGGGCTTTGTGTTTTTTTTGCTGATTTCTTTACTGTAGCTTAGACTTCTTCCAAAAAATAAGAACTATTGTTCTTGATCCTATGCTACCTCCTGAAATAATTGCCTGTCAACCAATTCTTATTGATACAGTGACTTTGTGTATTCCTTCCATCATCTTTTCATACTTCCTGTATCATTCAATATTTTGCCAATAGAACCCATCAATATTGCAACTCCAGGCTTGAATTTTTTCCTCAATTCTTTCCGCTTGAGAAATGTGGAGAATATTCTTCTATTTTGGTTGTCTAACCACAGATCTTTGCTCATTTCATTATACTGTTCTTGTTGTTGTAGGTGCTATTGAATCAGCTCCGACTCATAGCAACTCTATGTACAAAAGTATGAAACACTGCCCAGTCCTGTGTGAGCCTCACAATCCTTGCTATATCTGAGCCAATCATTGCAGCTACTGTGCCAATCCATCTTACTGAGGGGTTTCCCCTTTTTTCATTGACACTCCACTTAACTAAGCATGAATCCTTCACCAGGGAATAGTCCCTTCTGACAACATGAACAAAGTAGGTGAGACAAAGTCTGGTCATTCTCACTCCCAAGGAGCATTTTGGCTGAACTTCTTCGAGGACAGATTTGTTATTTCTTCTGGCAGTCCATGGTACTTTCAGCATTCTTCGCCAACACCACACCTCAAAAGTATCAACTCTTTTTCTGTCTTCCTTATTCATTGTATAGCTTTCACATGCATATGAAGCAATTAAAAACATCATGGCTTCTATTAGGCCCATCTTAGTTTTCAAAGAGATATCTTTGTTCTTCATCACTCTAAGGAAGTATTTTGCAGCAGATTTTCCCAATGAAATCATCTGGTTTCTTGATTATTGCTTTCATTGCTGTTGATTGTGGAAACAAGTAATATGAAATCTTTGACAACTTCACTCTTTTCTCCATTTATCATGATGCTGCTTCTTAGTCCAGTTGTGAGGATTTTTATTTTCTTTATGTTGAGGTATAATCCATACTGCAGACTGTAGTGTTTAATCTTCATCAATAGGTGCTTCAATTCATCTTCACCTTCAGCAAACAAAATTGTGTTGTCCGCATATTACAGGTTGTTAATGAGTGCTGCAATCCTGATGCCACACTCTTCTTCATAAAGTCCAGCCTCTAAGATTATTTGCTCAGCATCCATATTGAATAAGTATTGTGAAAGGATTCAATCCTGAGGCACACCATTCCTAATTTTAAACAATGCAATATCCCCTTGTTCTGTTTGAATGGCAACCCCCTGGTCTATGTACAGGTTCCTCATGAACACAATTAAGTGTTCTGAAATTCCCATTCTTCTCAATGTTATCCATAATTTTTTGTGCTCCACAAAATCAAATGCTTTTGCATAATCAACAAAACACAAATAAACATATTTCTGGTATTCTTTGCCTCCAGCCAACATTCAACTGACATCAGCAATGATATCCCTTGTTCCACGTCACCTTCTGAGTCCAGCTTGCAGGTCTGTAAGTTTCCTGTCAATATGCTGCTATAATCATTTTTTAAGTATCTTCAGTAAAATTTTACTTGTGTGTGATATTAACGATATTGTTCAATAATTCCCACATGTTGTGGTATTCAATAATTTCCACATGTTGTGGGATCACTTTTCTTTGTAATGGATACAAAAATGTCCAGGTATCTCTCTTCCAAATTTCTTGCCATAGATGAATGAGTGCCTCCAGCATGGCCTCCATTTGTGGAAACATCTCAATGGACATCCCATCAATTTCCTGAGCCTTGTTTTTCTCCATCTCCTTCAGTGCAGCTTCAACTGCTTCCTTCAGTATGAATGGTTCTTGATCATATGCCACCTCTTGAAATGGATAAACATAGACCCATTCTTTTTAGTACAATGACTCTGTATTCCTTCCATCTTCTTTTGATGTTTCCAGCATCATTCAGTATTTTGCCCATAGTTTATTTGTATATCGCAGCTAGAAGCTTGAATTTTTCTTCAGGGTTTCCGATTGAGAAATGCCGAATGTGTTCTTCCTTTTTGGTATTCTAACTCCAAATCTTTGCACATTTCATTACAATAATTGACTTTGCCTTCTCAAGCTGGTTTTTGTGATCTTCTGTTCAGCTCTTGTATCTTGTCATCTCTTCTACTTGTTTTAGCCATTCTCCTCCATTCAAGAGCAAGTTTCAGAGTCTCTTCTGACATCCATTTGGGTCTTTTCTTCCTTTCTTATCTTTTTAATGACCTTTTACTTTCTTCATGTAAGATGTTTTTGATGATATCCACCAATTCCTCTAATTTTCAGTCATTTGTGTTCAATGCATCAAATACTCTTTAGACGGTCTCTAAATTCAGGAGGGATATAATCAAAGTCATATTTTGGCTCTCATGGAGTTATTTCAGTTATCTTCAACTTTAATTGAACTTGCAAATGAGCAGTTAATGGTCTGTTCCACAATCAGCCCCTTGAATTATTTTGCCTGAACATACTGAGCTTTTCCGTCACCTCTTTGCACAAATCTAGTCTATCTGATTCCTTTGTACTCCATCTGGTGAATTCCATGCATATAGGAGTCGTTTATGTTGAAAAAAATATATTTGCAATGAATACATCATTTGTCTTGCAAAATTCTATCATGAGATTACCAGAATCATTTCTATCGCCAAGGCCATAATTTCCAACTACAAGTGATACTTCATTGTTTCTAACTTCTGCATTCCAATCACCACTAATTATCAACATATCATGATTGCATTTATGGTCAATTTCAGACTGCAGAAGTTGGTAAATATCTTCAATTTCCTCATCTTTTGCTTTGGTGGTTGATGCATACATTTGAATAATAGTAGTATTAACTGGTCTTCCTTGTAGACATATGGATATTATTCTATCACTGACAGAGTTATACTTCAGGATAAATCTTTTATTACACTACTTTACTTTATCTTCTCAAGCCACCTTTTGAAATCTTCTGTTCAGCTTTATCACTTCAACATTTCTTCCATTTGCTTTATTTACTTCCCTTTCAAGAGCAAGTTTCAGAGTCTTTTCTCTCATCCATTGTGGTCTTTTCCTCATTTCTTGTCTTTTTAATGACATTTTGCTTGTTTCATGTAAGACGTTCTTGTTGTCTTCCCACAACTCATCTGGTCTTTGATCATTCATGTTGACCACATCAAACCTATTCTTCAGATGATCTCTAAATTCATGAGTGATACACTCAGGGTTATATTTTGGCTCTGTAAATTTGTTTAATTTTCTTCAGCTTCAGCTTGAATTTGCATATGAGCAATGGATGATCTTTTCTACAGTCAGCTCCTAGCCTTGTTTTGACTGATAATATTAAGCTTCTCCATCGCCTCTTTCCACAGATGTAGTTTATTTGATGTCTCTATTCCATCTGACAAAGTCTACATATAGAACCCCTGTTATGTTGCTGAAAAAAAAAAAAAAAAAGTATTTGCAATGAATAAATTGTTGGTCTTGCAAAATTCTGTCATATCTCCAGTGTCATTTCTATCACCAAGGCCATATTTTCCATCTACTAATGCCTCTTCTTTGTTTCCAAGTTTCTCATTCCCCTCACCAGCAACAGTCAATATATCTTGATTGCATATTTGATCATTTTCAGACTGGTGGGGAAAATATTCAATTTCCTCATCTTTTGCTTTGGTTATTGGTACATAATGTTGAATAAAGGCTGTTATAATAATGGTAATATTAACTGATCTTCCTTATAGAATTCTGAATATTATCCTGTCCCTGACGGCATTGTACTTCAGGATAGATCTTGAAATGTTCTTTTTGACAATGAGTGTCATACCATTCCTCCTAAATTTGTCATTCCCAACATGGTAGATCATATGATTGTATGATTCAGTATGTCTAATACCAGTTCATTTCATTTGAAATAATACCAAGAATATCTATCTTTGTGTGTTCCATTTGCCTTTTGACTACTTCCAACTTTCCTAGGTTCATACTTCTTAGTACATTCCATATTTTGATTATTCATGGATGTTTGCAACCTTTTTTTCCCATTTTTAGTCATGTCCCATTAGCAAATAAAGGTTGCTAAAGTTTTCCTCCACCCATGTCATTAAAGTCAATTCTTTCTTGAAGATGTAGCTCTTCCCCAGTCATATTTTCAGTGATTTCAAATATGAGGAGTTCATATTCTGGCACTATATCAGACAATGTTTCAAGGTATTCACAAGGTTTTCCTGCAACATATCAGAAAGTGTTTCACCACTATTCATAAAAGTTTTAGTGGCCCTTTCTTTCAGAAGTGGATGGCCCATGCGTCTTCCCAGTATGTCTTAGTTTGGAAGCTCCAGTGAAACCTGTGCACCATGGCTGATTCATATGATATTTGAAATAATGGTGGCATAACCTCAGCCTCATAGCAAGGTACCAGCCACTTCAGTAAAACAAACTGAGATGAATGGTGGATTATCTTATCACCGACAGCATTATATTTAATGGTAACTCACTCACTCACTAACGCATAGTCATCGAGTCATTTCGACTCATAGTGATTCCTCCTTGGGTTTCCAAGGTGGGTCTCTATGGAAGTAGATTGCCCAATCTTCCTTCCAAGGAGTGGCTGGTGAGTGTAAACAACTAGCTTTCTGGTTAGCAGTCATATGTCCTTAGGCACTATCTAGCATTACATTTAATGTTATCTAAAAATACATTTAATGTTATCTAGCATTACATTAAATGCTGTCTACCTTTCCATTTAATGCTATCTCTGGTAGCATAGTGCCTGATGTATTTGACTGCTAACCAGAAGACTAGTAGTTCAAATCCACCAGCCAGTCCCCAGAAGAAAGGTTGGGCAATCTACTTCCATAGAGATACTGCCTCAGAAACCAAAGGAGAGGTCACTATGAGTAAGAATAGATTTGACAGCAGTGAATTTGAGGCATTAGTGAGCTGGGAAGGACTGATAGTAACCATAGCCAAACACCTTGGGGGAATGAATGGCTAGGCCAGGGTTCAGTATGCTTTTGAGGATACCAAGATAAATTTGCATAACATGATCCACAAAGACTGTTTAATATCCTATTTTGGTGAGTAGCAACTGAGTTCTTAAAAGGTTGAAGAGGACATCTAAGGTGCAACTATTTGTATCTCCCTGTCCAGAGCACAGAAATGTGAATAAAATCAAAGGCATACGGAAACAACTTACCCAAAGGATTAATGGACTACAAGGACCACAGCTTCCATGACCACAACTAGATGGTGCCTCACTACAACTGTTGACTGCTCTAAAAGGGATCACAGTAGGAGGTCCTGGATACAGTGGGGAAAATATATGAAAGGAAAAAAAAATACCCTCAAATCATAAAAAAAAGAGAGAGAGAGACCAGTGTTACTGTTCTCATAGAGACTGATGGAATCCCTGAGACTATGGCCTTTACTTACCCTTGAACCCTGGTACTGAATTCATCCCTATGCCTCAAATTTTAGCCACACTTCGGCAAAGCCTATGTAGTAAACAATAACATCAGGGATTATGCACTCCTTAATCAACCAGAGGAGATCAAAAGGGTGGAGTTTGACAAGAGATAAATATCAGAAGTCAGGGATGGATAAAAAAGAAGGAAAAATGGGAATGCTTTAAAAAAAAAGGAGAAAGGGAGAAGAGTGATGATATATTGTGGGGACAGCAACCACTGTCACACAATTAGATGTGTATATATTGTTTAATGGAAATCCAGTTTGCTCTGTAACATTTCACTGACTCACAATAAAAAGTATAACACATAAAAAATGTAATGTAATCCAAGCCAAAAAAGAAGAAGAAGAACCTTCAATATACAGGTAATATACAATAACTACACAACCTTGCTTGCTAAAAGTGAAGAGTATTTGAAGCACTTACTGATAAAGATCAAAGACTACTGCCTTAGGTAAGGATTATATCTTAACATAAAGAGAAAAGATATTCACAATAAGCATCATGTTAAAAGGAGAAAATATTGAATTTGTAAAAGCTTTTATTTTACTAGGATCCACATTAATGTCTATGGAAGCAGCTGTCAAGAAATTAAACACTCTATTGCATTTGGCAAATCTACTACAAAAGACCTCTAACGTGTGACAAAGCTAATATGTCATTTTGAGGATTAAGATTTGTCTGACCCAAGCCATAGTATTTTAATTGCCTCATATGTAAAAGCTGGACAATGATTAAGGAAGACCAAATAATAATTGGTGTATTTGAATTATAGTTTTGGCTAAGAATATTGAATATAAAATAGACTGCCAAAAGGACAAGAAAAACAAATTTATTTTGGAAGATGTACAACCAGAATGTTTCTTAGAAGTGAGGCTGGTGAGAATTCATCTCACATGCTTTGGACATGTTATCAGGAGGGACTAGTATCTGGAGAAAGACATAATACTCAGTAAAAGAGGGATCCCTCAGTGAGATGGATTGACACAATGGATGCAACAAAAAGCATAAAAAATGTGAAAATGTTTCAGGAGTGTGTAGTGTTTTGTTCTGTTTTACATGGGATTGCTATGAGTTGCAATTGAATGGATGACACCTATCAACTAACAATGACAATGTAAATATTAGTTAAATTTATGTGTCAAACACTCATGGTAAGATTTTTACCACCTTCAGCAGTCTGAACTCAATCAAATATGCATTTAAGATACACTGGTAAATGAAGGATCAGTAGCTGAATAATAATGCTCTTGGTAACTGAATGAGGTGTGACATCATATGAAAGAAATTTGCAAGACCAACACCATCTTCATTGTAAATACTTTTTTTTCCAAAAGTATAAATAGTAACTGTACATGTGGACCTCTCAGATGGAACATATGGGAATCAAATTAACTCTATGGAAAGAGAAGATGGAGAACTTGAATATCATCAATCAGAACAAGGCCAGGGCCAACTGGTAAACAAACAATTGCTCATATTCAAGTTCAAGTTAAAATAAAGAAAATTGAAACAAATCTATGGGAGCCAAAGCACAAACTTGAGTATCTCCCATCTGAATTTAGATTACTATCTCAATAATAGATTTAATGCATTGAACACTAATGATCAAAGACCAGAAGATTTGTGGGATGACATCAAGAACATCACACATGAAAAATGCAAAAAGTCATTAAAACGACAAGGAAAAAAAAAAGACCTAAATGGATGTCATAAGAGACTCTGAAACATGCTTTTGAACAGAGATTAGCTAAACTGAATACAAGAAATAATTAAGTAAAGGAGATAAACAGAATATTCCAAATGTTAGCTTGAGAAGAAAATATAAAGAACTATAATGAAATGTGCAGCAACCTAGCAAACCAAAAGGGAAAGACAAGCCTGACATTCCTCAAGCCGAAAGAAATAAACAAAAATTCCAAGACACAAGTTTTAATATTGAAAAAATCAATGGTTAAATAACTGTATGGCAAAAGAAGCATCAAAGAAGAGGGAAGGAATATACATTCACTCTACTAAAAAGAGTTGGTTGATGTTCTACCATTTCAGGAGGTAGCACAAGACCCAGAATCAAGGATACTAAAAGAAGAAGTCTAAGACTTACTGAATAGTCTGAGAAAAATAAAGCTCCAAGACTTGATGGAATACCAGTTGAGATGTTTCAAAAAACAGATGCAACACTGGAAGCACTCAGTCTATGTAGCCAAGAAATTTGTAAGATAACTACCTGGCCTACCAACTGGATGAGATCTATATTTGTGCCCATTGCAATGAAAGATGATCCAACACAACGTGAAAATTACCAAACAATATCATTAATATCATATGCAAGTAAAATTACGGTGAAGCTGATTAAAGAACAGTTGTATCAGTACATTCCCAAGGCACTTCCTGAAATTCAAGCTGGATTCAGAAGAAGATATGGAATGAGAGATATCATTACTGATATCAGATGGATTTTGGCTGAAAGCAGAGAATACCAGACATATATTTACCTATGTTTTATGGACAATGCAAAGGCATTCCACTGTGTGAGTAATAATAAATTATGGATAACATTGGTAAGAATGGAATTTCAAAATACTTGATTGTGCATGCAGAACCTGTATATTGACTACCAGGCAATTGTTCAAACAACAAAGGGATGCAGCCTGGTTCAAAATTAGGAAATGTGTGTGTTAGGATATAACCTTTCACCAATCTGTATGCTGAGCAAATAATCTGAAAACTAGACTATATGAAGAAGAATGTGGCATCAGGATGGTAGAAAGATTCATTAAAAGCTGTGATATGCAGAGGACCCAACATTTCTTATTGATAGTGAAAAGACTGGAAATATTTACTGACAAAGGTGAAAGACTACAACCTTCATTATGGGTTGCACTTCAGTATAAAGAAAATATTCTTTATATTTAACTAATTAATAGTATCATGATGAAAGGTGAATAGAATTGAATTGAATTGAAGTTACTTGGTTCATTTTACTTGAATCTACACTCAGTGCCCATTGAAGCAGCAGTCAAGAAATCAAAAGATTTACTACATTAAGCAAATTTGCTGCAAAAGACTTCTGGAAAGTGTTACAAAACAAAGATACCACTTTGAGGACTAAGGTGTGACTGATCCAAGCCATGATCTTCTTACTTCTCTCATTTGCATGCGAAAGCTGGGCAACCGGTAAAAAAGACTAAAGAATTGATACCTTTGAATACTGGTGTTGGAAAAGAATTTGAATATACCATGGATTGCTTGAAAAATGAGCAAATCTGTCCTGGACAACTACAGCCAAAATGTTCCTGAGAAGAGAGGATGGTGAGACTTTGCTTTGCATAATTTGGATATTTTGTCAGCAGCAAACAGTTCCTGGAGAAGGGCATGATGATGTAAAGTAGCATGTTGGCTAAGAAGAAGGAGATACTCAAAGAGATGGATTGACTCAGTGGCTTCTACATGAGTCAAACATGGCAATGATTGTGAGGATTTCACAGAACTGGGCAGTTTTTCATTGTATTGTACATAGGGTCACTATGAATTGAAACTAATTTAATGGCAACAACAACAGTATGTTTTCTCATCATTACAATCTCCCAGAATCTCAGATTTAATTGAAGTATTTCCTTGTTAATCCTTAAATTTCCTATTATTGTATTCTTCAAAACATTTATTTGATATCAGTTATGTTTCAGGCATCTTTTAAGACCTTTATATTATATATATGAATAAAATAATTCACCAAGAAAACAACTTAAAATGTTATAAGGTAGAAGAGAAATAAATAAATATTTGTGGAAGTCAAGTAAAGGTCATATGATGAAGGAGAGAGCATAATCAGTGAATAAAAATTATGTTGAGTCAAGGAAGTTGAAGTATGAGTAATGACCACTGGATTTAGTAATATATGGTTAGTAGCTAAACTTAAAAATAGTAGTTTTGATGGAGCCATGGCTATACAAACCAGAATGAAGTTTATTTAAAAAAAAAAAAAAGAGAGAGAGAGTAGTGAGGGAAGATGAGGAAGATAAGTAGACAGTATGCAATGACACTTTTTTGTGGAATAATAATTTGTAGTAACTGGATAAACATAAATTTAAGTACTAGATTTCATGACATTTAAGATAAACTAGACAACAGTCATTTTGATGTATTTTATTCTCATCTGTCTGCTTTCATGTTCATAAACTTCCGTAAGTACCTGCTTTATTTTTAAAAAATCTCATCTTTTTAAAATCTCACCTTGTTCTCTTTTTGTCCTTATGGGTTTATATATTCTTTTACTTTACTACTATCAGTGAAAATTTAGATGTTAATGGAAGGAAAAACGTGACGAGTTGAAACAGTTAATCTGATATACTCAAGTGCATTTATAATTAAAACACAGAAAATTAAGAAACCTAGAATTTATTCACTTAAGTAATGCCATCATTTTACTTGCATAGTTGCAGATGATGAGTATACGTTAATGAAGTAAAATTCCCTTTTATGTTGGAGATTACTTTCTTAGAAGAGAGATACAGACAGTGTACAACAAACCTAATTAGTTTAATAGTGCATTGTAATGTTATGATTATTATAGAAAAAGAAAAGGGAAACAGGACAAAGAAAGTCAATGCTTCAAGTGGGGAGAGGATATTACACTTTTAAAAGGTGCGATTTGATTAAGTTGATGACCATAGACCGTTATGAGAAAGTGAATTTTGAACCAATATTTGAAGAATGTGAGAGATGAGGTCACAATGATCACTGGAAGACATCTCTTACACTCCAGACTAAGTAATATGAATGATTGTCTTAATAAAAAGTAGCAAATAAAGGAAGCAAAAAGTAAATAAAAAACTGCTAGAACTAAAGAAATGCAGAAAAAAGGGTGAAGAAAAGTTAATGAAATTCAGATAAAAGAAAATTATCAAAACCATGCAAAATTGTATGAGAAAATAAAATACACTTCTATATATTGAGAAATTTAAATATACTATGTGTGAGTTTATGGCAACTAATTAATTATAAAGTACAAATCTCTTAGAAAAATTCATACACCCAAATCTTCTCTAAGAAAATTTTCCTGTAAGAAAATCTGTCTTAGTAAAAATTTAAGTAATCTCATTCTGCAAGTGAGTTGAAAAATAAATTTAAACCAACTATTGAAAAAACCTTAGACCTTTACTATTTGTTTGGTTGAATTTTGTCTGATCTAGAAAAAACACACGCATACACAAAAACATATAATCAGTCTAGTGATATTTACAGGATGTCACAACATGAAATGAGATGAAAAATCTACATAGCTATTTAAAAAATAGAGCACTTCTTTACCAAAACAAAAAATAATAATAAAAATAAACTCAAGATCTTAAAACAAAAAAGGTATATTTTTTGTCTACAATGTGTGTCTAATGAAATGATGGAATTTTGATTAATAGATGATTAGTGCTTTCCACATTCATTCATGAAAGCTAGTTATTGAATTCCTGCATGTTATGATACTCCTAGCATACATAATGCATTGAGTCACTCTAGGAAGCATAAGAATGTATGAAGATTTATGTAACAATTTTTTTTTTTAAAATACTTCTTCTCAGAGAAGTTGTACAATATATTCCATTCATAGTAGCATGGACAAAATAACTCATATAGAAAGAAATTGAAAAAAAAAAAAAAACAACCTTTTGTCATTGAGTCAATTTCAAATCACAGTGACCCTATATGATAGAATAGAACTTCCCTGTTTGGTGCCTAAGACAGTAATCTTTACAGAAGCATACTGCCACATCTTCCCCCATAGAGTGACTGGTAGATTTGAACCAGTGGCCTTTCAGTTAACAGCCATGTACTTAAGCACTGCAACACCAGGGCTCCTTGTAACATATATAGACACACCTTAATTCAAGGCGTTGGGAAGTTTAATATTTTCATGTGATCCCAAGAAGAGGGAAAAAAAAAGGACCTATTAGTGAAAGTTAATATTATATTTTCACCATGAGTTCTATTTGCTCTTTTTTTCTATATGAAAAGTACACTCAATTGTCAAAAGATGTGCTCCAAAGTATCATTCCATCATTGATTCAAGTTCAAAGTCCAAGAGTTCTCATGTATGAGCCACAATCTCATTAACAGAGATCTTTTAATCTGTGAACTAAAATGTTAATTTGCTTGCCACTCACATGCTTAATATACAGTAGTAGAACAGGAAGGCATAAACAATAAATATCCCCATATGGAAATCATAAAGTTGATGGGAATTTATGGAACTTTTGAGTTCTTAGATATCATCAAATTCCCAAAGACTCATATTTTGAAGAATCTGTACCCTGACCATGGAAAGTGTTCTTTTATTAGTCTTTGATTCTTCTATATGGGAGAAACTACATTTCCTATGACATCCCATGGCTCCTTGTTCCATCTTTTGGTGGGTTCATCCTTTCCAATGATTCTCTTTGACTGTATCACATTTGGGTATGAGAGGGATATGCCTTTCTTGAATGTGTTAAAAAAATACAAGATTTATTTCCCACTCTGATCTTTGGTTGCCAAATACACTTGAAAAATTAGTATGCTTTATTTCAGGTTTACAGTTGTTTGGCAGCATAACTCTCAGAAGTTAGTAATCTTCATGTCTCATTTATTTCATTCATCTCCATATGACAGTTATAATAATGATTTCTTTTGAGTGTAGTCCCATATTTTTACATTTATTTACTTGCTTTCCAAAATAGCTCTCTTTCTCGAATTAATAATGGTATCATAGATTATGACCAATGGCAGAAGAATCACAACCTATATTTTCTCTTCACATTCATTTCATCAAATTGAAGGAATCTACACTATGCTAAATTTTTGGTTGAATTTTGCCTGAAACTCTTGAATTATTGAGAAATTGTAGCAATAATTGTGGAACTACAATCTTAATTTTTTAGCAGCATAAAACTGCGATTTGATATTTATTAGTTGCTCAGCAGCAGTGAATTAAGTTTGTTGATGTCTGTTGTTTAGAAAGAGTTGCCTTACATAGCATTGAAAGGCACTAGAATTTATATTCTTTTCATTAAATTTTTCTTTGCAAACTAATGGTATTTTTTCTTATGTCTTTGCCAAACTCATTCAATAAGAACTGATACATACTACTAACACCTTCTCTCCTACCTCTTCCCCTTAAGCCACAATTTCAAAAGGTGCTACTGATTCCTCCTAAACTACTGTAGGAGTTAGCTTTAACAAATATATTCTACTATTGCCTAACCACTTAGCAAAGTCATATACCTACCTGCTATCAATCACTGACTCATTAAAGAAAGGCAAAATTATGTTGTGGTAACAATGTCCAGTCTATGGCTTAAAAGATAAAAAAATGTATTATATTTTATAAAATATCTCTAATGTGGGCTGGCAGAATTAGCCAAAAATAAGTCTAAAGTAATGGAAACATTTCCATTGTATGAGGAAGATCACAAGAGCCTTTTGGGTGATACCACCTCAGAAACCCAAGGAGGGGTCACTATGAGTTGGGATGCATGGAAAGAGAGCCTGAAGAATTACCTATTAGACCTTAAAATTTTATATATAAAGTAAAAGAAGTTCTCCTGTTTTTATTGTTTCCCTCTAATGGTGCCCTGGTGGTGTAGTGATTATGGCATTTGGCTGCTATGCTAACCAGCAAAGTTCTGAAGTTCAGACTCACCACTCCATGGAAGAAAGATAAGGTAGTCTGCTTCTGTAAAGATTTATAGCCTTGGAAACTCAATGGGGGTCTCTATGAGTCAGAATCAACTCAGTGGCCATGACTTTTTTGGTTTAATGATTTTATAGATCCTAAACACAGACTCTTATTAATATAATATTAATATATTGCAAAAACGTCAAGGAGACCACATGTTCTGACCTCCTCTAATCTCACAAGAGGAAGACAGCAGTAACCCAAGGCCTATTACTGCAAGGCCAAACATGCTGCCTCCCTCCAGCCCTTTCACCAACCGTTCCTCCCAAAGCACCCACCACCTCTCTCCTGGGTTAGATAATTCACTGCAGTGGCCACACAGAACTCACAGATTACAGGGTTTATTAGGGAAGCACCAGTCTACAACTCAAGTTCAGGAAGAATGCTCAGTCTCTCTCCCAGCCCACCGTCCCTCAGCCAAGAGTCTCTCACAGTCTCTTTCCCAGCAGTGCTGGTCCCTCGGTGTCTCACTCAGCAATGCGTTGTCTCAGGAGCCCGTGTCTCTTTCAGCAGCAAGTCTTCTTCCACCAGCAGTCTGAGAGAGTTCTGCCTCCAGGAGGTCTCCTTTAGAGCCCGCAGGGTGGTCAAACTAGCCAATTATGGCATCAGAACTCTAAGCACCTGAGAGAGAGTGGGCACCTCCCAGAACATTGTTTTATGCCACTCCCAACAGAAATACTCCAGGTGGACACCTTCAGCAATCAGGAGCTCCTCACTTGCTCATAGCAAATTCCACCTTGGAGTTTACAAAGACTTATGGGTAGAAAAGCCACAGAAAGTAATTTACTATACCACATATATATATTGGAATTTGGTTGAATGTTTACAGAGCAAAATCATTTTCCATATACCATTTCCTACACATTTTATTTCATGACATTGCCTCCAATCCCCATAATGTAACAGCTCTCTTCCTACTTCTTCCCTGTAGTTACTTCTTCCCTGTCTCCTTCTTTCCTATTCATTCCTGCCCCCTGAACTATCTCTCAGTGCAAGTACTGCTTTACTGTTCTCCCAAGATTGATTGTTCTAAGGAGTGCATCTACCTGGAATAAATATTCACTCTACATGCCTGTCTGCAGTTTGCCTGGGAGATGCAGGAGTGAGTTCAATTTCAGAACTGAAAGGTAAATAGGGTCCATAGTCTCAGAGGTCACAGTAGGCTCTATCAGACAAGTAAACCTAGTCTTTTTATGATTTTAGGTTTTCTTCCACATTGTTCTTCCACTCTACACAGGACCTCCTGAACAGATCCCTTTCCCAGTGAATGACAGTGGTAACTGGGCACCAGCAAGTTCCTCTGGTCTCATGGACCTAGAGGCTGAAGTTCTCATGGTCCACTATTTCCTTGGACCAATTGTTTCCATGTGTCTTTGGTTTTCTTCATTGTTCTTTGCTCTGGACAAGGAGAGACAAATTGTTGTGCCCAAGTTGTTGCTTGCAAGGTTTTAAGACCTCAGTCACCACTCACCAAAGAAGGATATAGAACAAAGTTTTTCTGTAGTGTGTTATGCCGATTGAGCTTGATGTCTCCAGTGATGATGGTCCCAAGCTCACAGGTCCAACAACCCATTCAATCCCGGTGCTTACCTGTGCCTAAGAAGTTTTCATAACTTTGCCCCCTATTAGTTCTATTTATGGGAGCTCTGGTGGCTAGTGCCTAAGGCATTTTACTGCTAACTAGAAGGTTGGCTGTTCAACTCCACAAGCCACTCCTTGGAAGGAATCCACTCCTTGGCAATCTACTTCCATAGGGATACAACCTCAGAAATCCAAGGAGTGGTTGCTATGAGTTTAAATTGACTCCAGGGCTGTGAAGGAGAGAGAGAGAGAGAGTTCTTTTTACACAGACATTCTTACAGCACATACCAATACATTTTTAGAAATATCAACTGCCAACCTTATATATGGTAATGAGTATATTCCCTTTTGCCTAGACATACTTGATCATTCAGCTTGTCTACCCATCTATTTGCCCATAGATTAATCTTTGTTGTCAATGAGAACATAGTTAAACACAGACTCTTGCATCACAGGACCACAGACCGAATATAGGCAGATGAGGCAGAGGACATGGTTCTGAGTGTGAATACTTGTCCTTTGTTTGGTGGGCAGGTATTACAGCAGCAGCAGCAGCAGCAGCAGTGATGACAGTGGCATTGCCAGGGACAGCAGGGCTGAGCTGCTTCTGCTACGCCGGTGAGCAGAAACAGTGGCTGGGGAATTGTGCACTTTGTTCTCTCCCTGGTCACTGCCTCTCGTTACTCTCCTTCTGCTGCTTCCACCAGTTCCTCTGGCTTCTGCTAGCTGCTCCAGTAGCAGCAGCCACATAGCAGAATGAAGGATGGCCCAAAGTACCCTCCCATATGGTTTTGCAACATTGTTTGCACAAAGTCCAAATCATATACTTCTTATTTCATAGAACATATAGAAGTTAAGTGACACATATCTACAATTTGGATACATTAAACTCTAAGAATCTAGAACAGTAAAACCTCAAGGTATTAAAGGAGAACTAGAAATAAATTAGTAACAATGAAATAGCTAACACAGGAAGCTATTGTGTACAAGACACATATGAAAAGTCAGTTTTCCTTTATATAGCAATAACCAGCTATAATAAGTGGAAAATAATTCCATATTAATAATCCAAAAAATAAAAACAAAAATCAATTTTAAAAACATTACAGGAAAAGTCAATTGTAATGAAATAAAATTAGTCTGGTAATAATTCTTATTGAAATTTAGTGTCTAATAAAATGCTTATTTAATAAATTGTACTGACACAAATGGTTATTTAAAGGAGAAAAAAAAAGTGGTCTAAAACACCAAGTTATTAACAAAGAAATCAAGATCATATAAATTCTGAATTTTTTATGAAAATTAGTAAATATTTCAGAATTTAATTTAAAATGAAAATACTTAACACTGAGACCAGAGACACTATTTTAAGGAAAGTAGAAACAAAAGAGGCTTCGATGGATCAAGAATCATTGACAATAACAAATAATTGATATTTTATATATAATTATATATAAACAAACAAAAATTATATAGTTAGTTTCAAAAATATTCAGGACTCATAAACCTGATTGCAAAATGGTAATGATTTAATAGATGCCTAGAAATAGAAATTCAAATATGCAGAATTCATGAAAGTATGTTACTGATTTAATTGTGTTATACAAAAAAATATGTTGAATTCCTAACCAGTAGTAATTGTGAAAGTAAAGAAGTTTGGAAATAGAATCTTTGATGATGTAATCAACTAATTTTCCTGAGGTTATACTGGGACAAGGTGAGTCCTAGTGTAATCTGACTGGTGTCATTAATAAAGAAGAGAAGA
Source organism: Orycteropus afer afer (assembly GCF_000298275.1). NCBI lineage: Eukaryota > Metazoa > Chordata > Mammalia > Tubulidentata > Orycteropodidae > Orycteropus > Orycteropus afer. Next base: position 1,020,540 of record NW_006922067.1, read on the forward strand.
GACACAGATAAAAATGACAGACAGAAGCAACACAGCCATGAAAAGATACAAGTACAAACCAAGGGACACTTAGGTTTACCAAAAACTGTGAAGCAAGAGAAAATCTCCTCTGAAGGGAGTAATGGCATGGCCAATCCCTGATTTGGACCTCTAGCCTCCAGAACAGAAATACAATAAGTTTTTGTTCTTATGAACTTCCCAGTTTGTGACATTTTGTTATGACAACCTTTCCAAAATAATACCTTCACTCATTACTCTTTAGTGTTCAAGAAAATGGAAATTAATTAAATTATTATTACTTAACATTCAACTTATCATAATAAAATAATGAAAATTCTAAGTGCTAGGATGAATATATACAAAATAGAGAAATCCTCATTTTGTGTACTATTGAGAAATATAATGACATTATATTAATGATTTTTATAGCACAATACACACTATATATATATATATATATTAGCAAGGAGAATACAACAATGAGAAAGAAAGGAACACAGTAAACATTAGGGAAGAGAAACTATAGGAAAATGGAAAATACACTTCATGTAGTATTAATTAAAATTATAAAATATAAAATTATGTCTTATTAATGTATGAAAATATTAAGAGTACAAGGTGATCCCACAGAATGTGGAAATTAACTAACATCATTAATATCACATGCAAGCAAAATCTTACTGAAGATAAGTCAAAAATGGTTGTAGCAGTATATTGATAGAGAACTTCCAGATGTGCAAGCTGAATTCAGAAGAGGACATGGAATGAGGTATATCATTTTTTATGTCAGATGGATCTTAGCTGAAAGCAAATAATACCAGAAAAATATTTACTTATGTTTTATTGACTATGCAAAAGCATTCAATTGTGTGGATCATAAAAAGTTATGGATAACATTAAGAAAAATGGGAATTCCAGAACACTTGACTGTACTCATGAGGAATCTGTACATAGATCAGGAGGCTGTCATTTGAGCAGAACAAGGGGACACAGCATAGTTCAGAACCAAGAAAGGAGTGCATCGAGGTTGTATTCTTTCACCATACTTATTCAACTTGTATGCTGAACAAATAATCTGAGAAGATGGATTAATGAAAAAGATTGTTTTATCAGGGTTGGAGGAAGACTCCTTAATAATCTGCAGTGCACAGATGACACAGCTTTGCTTGTTGAAAGTGAGGATGACTTGAAGCACTTACTGTTAGAGATTAAAGACTACAGTCTGTAGTATGGATTTCACCTCAATATAAAGAAAACACAACTTCTTACAACTGGTCCAATAAACAGCTTCATGGTGGACGGAGAAAAGATTGAAGTTGTCAAGGATTTCATATTACTTCGTTCTACAATCAACACCAATGGAAGCAGAAGTCAAAACATCACACGGTGTATTGCATTGTGCAAATATGCTGCAAAAGACCTCTTTCAAGTGATGAAGAGCAAAGATGTCTCCTTGAAGACTAAGGTGTGCCTAGCACAAGCCATGGTATTTTAAACTATCTTTTATGCATGTGAGAGCTGGGCATGCATAAGGAAGAGTGAAAAAAAGTGGATGCTTTTGAGTTATGGTGTTGGAGAAGAATGCTAAGAGTACCATTGTCTGCTAAATGGACTAACAAATCTGCCCTGGAAGATGTGCAGCAAGAATGCTCTATGAAAGTGAGAATGACCAGACTTCATCTCACCTGTTTTGGTCAAGTTGTCAGAAGGAACCACTCCCTGGAGGACATCATGCTTGGTAAAGTGGAGGGTGAATGAAGAAGGGGATGGTCCTCAACAAGATGGATAGACACAGTGGCTGCAACAGTGGGCTCGGGTATAGCAAGCATTGTGAGGCTGGCACAAGACAAGACATTGTTTCATTCTGCTGAGCATAGGGTCACTATGAGTGGGAGACAACTCAACAGCACTTAACAATGAGCAACAACAACATGCACATATCACATATTTATGATTTTCTCTCAAAGAAAATAATTGTTTACATTGAAATTGACATAGATTAAACAATGAAAAAAATGTTTTAATTATAGTGTGGCATTATGGGTAAATTGTAAAAGAATGTTTGTAATAAATAATTATAATCATAAAAATAATTTATTCCCAATATACTATTTTGCATATTTGGATTGTTGCAGTATCACCTCCATCTCAAAAACTTTAACACACACACATACATACACATACTCTTGCACATATAAACCTCTTGCATTCTTTCTTCACATAGCTTAATAAATAAATACAAATATTTCTGCTGGCCAACCCATTCTGGATTCTACCAGAGTTCCCACCACAAAATCCTTTTGACAAATTAAAATGACCCAACTGCTTTTATATTTCTTATTATAGTATTTGTTGCTTTTGAATTATTTACTATTTCATGATGAATTCAATATATTTTTAAATTGACAGAATGTGTATTCTCTTGTATTATCCAATAATGAATTTCATAGTTAGGAATGTTTTGATCCTTCAAAAATTATCATGAAGAATATTCTCTTTTTTAATTGTTTGACCATTTTTAAATTGTTTGCAGTTTCTACTCAGCTAAAGCTACTAGAGCACAAAAAGATAATTGAAAAAAAATATATATGAAAATAAGATTTCTGCTATCAGCTGAAATATTTCATCACCTTTTTTTTTTTTTTATGCTTTTTCAATCACAAAACATTTTAGGAGTAAGTAAAGACATACTTGATTGGTGTTTTGGGAACATGTTTGCTAGAATTCTATGTGTTGTAAATCACCAGTTTCTCTTTCTAAAACAACTAATGCATAACTCTTTGCCATCTTTTTCTCATAGCAGAAAATTTATCCTTAGTGAGAAAATCAGGTCATTTCTGTTTGAGCAATCCCTCCTTCTGAGAATTGGCTTCCCATTCATCTTATTATTCTTTATGTAGGAAGTTATTTTTAGCCTAAGAGAAAAAATTTTCAACAAGTGAAGAATTTAAAAGATAAATGTTACTCTGCTTGTGAAGTTTGTCTATGTATTTCCTTTAAATGGATAACAGAATGTTTGATAAAGCTGTGCATGTAACAGAAATTCATCTGACTGTCATAAAGCTTTGTTGATATGATAAAAGAATACATGTTTATTCTTACCTGAAAGGTGAGAGATAGACGACAGAGAGACAGTCAGAGAGCAAGACAGACTTCTACTTTTTATCAAGAAAAAGGACAAAGAACCGAAGAGAACTTGGGGAATAGTGGCATAAAATAGAATCTTTCATTTATTAGATATTAGATTTTTTTTTTCAGTGGAAAATCAAGATTACTTTTATTAAATTACTTGTATTACAAGTTCACTTTCTGCACACTTATAGATATGCAAATAATTTCAATAGCATTTAAATCTTACTATGCATAAATTAGGAGCTCTAGTAGCATAGTGCCTAAGGCATTTGACTGCTAACCAGAAGGCTGGCAGTTCAAACCCCCAGCCACTTGTTGAAAGGATGATGGGGCAAAGTATTTCTGTAGTGATACTGCCTCAGAAACCCAAGGAGGGGTCACTATAAGTCTGGTCTGACTCAACGGCACATAACAACAACAACAACATGCATAAATTAAATGAAAAAGAGTAACTGTTCAGTATAATTTTATTATTCTTCAAAAGATATGATTTTCCAGATATGAGGCCAATAATATTTAAACAGAAACTAAAATGTATTTCACCTAGACATTTGCATTACACCTTGAAAATGTATATTTATAGAAAATGCTTGATGTCTTTCAATGGTTTAGTTTTATAGTTTTTTTTTTTTTTAACCTTCATTGAGTCATATATGCTTTTAATAATATATGGACATTCATTAGTTCTAATTTTATATTGTCAATATTATGTAATGAAGTTACATTTACTTTCTTAATAATTGTTACCAGAACTTTCTCATGGATGAAATTATTTTTCTTTGGGAACACTCCTTGGTAAATTCACTTATAATGGGCAAGAATTTTTTCAGATAATTTCTGTCAATGCTAACATTTAAGAAGACTAAATATATGGTAAAATGCAAGGGAAAGAGGTTGGTAGAGAAGAAAATAACAAACTAAGTGCATGCACCTAGCAATGTGTGATCTAAAAAACTAGTGAATTTCCTCATTAGTGAAGCAAAGGATATTTTAAGGACATGAGCCCTACTCTTTTACTTAAATAGTTTAGATAATTGCAATTTAAAACACTCCTCAGTCTTTCTTCAGAAGCTTAAAAAGTTTACCACATTAGTAGATTGCATGCATATGGATTGTGGACATATTTGCATGTAGACAATAAAGGAGGGATTGAATTTAGTATATGAATTGATGCAGTACTCAACAATATTGCTGTTCAAAGTGTGGCCCACAGGTCATTAGCATCATTAGATACATGTTAGAAATCCATATTACTATGTGCCTCCTGAATTATCAAATCAGAATTTACCTTGCAATAAGATTTCCAGGTGATTCTGCAGAATTTTCACTTTTCAGAATCCTTGCACAGAACCTTACAACTTCACACAGGTAAATAAGCAAAGACACAGAAGTTGCTGTCCACATGAAGTAGTAAATATCCTGGTCATTTGGGTAAATCTTAAAAAAGGCTTTGAAATTTTATTGCTCATAGACTTGTGGTAGAATTGAAACTACTCAATTTTATTTAAAAATCACGATAACTGGCATAGCGTTAACAGTAACTGTAGAATTAAAGTAAGTAATTTCTTACACTTGAAGATTTAATTAAAGTTTTGTTTCTTTTTTTCAATACTTCAGAGTACCTGTCATTTTATTAGTATATGGAGCGATAAAATATCTGCATGATCTGACCCAGTTAGTGAAGAAAGAGAATAAAAGTAATTCTGCAAAAAAAAAAAAAAAAATTCATGAAAAATACCCAGAAACACTCTGAGTTGCTTGAACCACTGGTTGGATGGACAAGTATAGTTAGAACAAAAAGGAAGAGTTGAGCCAGATTGGAAAGAACACTAGATATTATTCTGTACTCAAAAAAAGGAGAAATTTTAAAAATTTTTATAGGAATAGTATCACTTTAAACAATATTTTCAACAAACTATTTTATAACACTTGATTTCACATTAACAGAGTTTTCCTTCCTATCTCAATAAAGAAAAGTTATAGAGTAAGCCTAGACAAATTGATAAAATAGGGCTGGAATCAAGACTCTAGTCCTCAATTAAATATAGAAAAAAAGCTTCTGTGTGCTGAATTTCCTATTTCATCATTAGCATCAACTTTCAAGCTTTATAAAATAATCTGAGTTAATACAATATATTTGAAGATTTTTGCCCTATATTTCTATATTTCTGTAAATTCAGTCAGTTTTCAGAAGAAATTTTCATGATATTGTAAGATAGGTCAAAATCATTTGCATTTTAATAATTTTATTAAATTATTTTAACTTTTGTAGTTAAACAATTGTATATGTCATATGCATTCAAGTATGAGTTAGAGTTATTCATATTCATAAGCTTGATTTATCATACCTTACATTGCAAAGCTTTACGCTTGTCTTTGAATATTTTTTCTTTGAATGAAAGTTGCTAAATAAATAAAATAATAAATAAAAAAAATGAATAAAATAATATGAAAGTTTTTATGTCAAAATTTTTCTTTATTTGTATTTCTCTTAGCAGAGACACTACAATTCTCTTTTAAGTAGAATGAAATTGGGAATCAGACAACCCAATTCAAATGTCTCTTCTTTCTTCAATGAACACTAAGCCCTAATGTAAGTGATTTGCTCCCTTTGACATGGATTCTTGTTCAAAAAAAGAGTAATATTTTACAAATACATAAACCTAAGATACTGTTGTAAAAATACTGCAGATTTAAGTGTGCCTAACATACAAGGGTTTATGATACATATTACATACACAAACGCACTCACAGAGTCCTAAATGTAGCCATCATTAACTTATGATTGTTATTTTGTTCATAAATCCATGGGCTAATTAGTAGCTTATCTGCTATCATCAGATAAAAGCCCTGTTAAGGTCACATATTTTCTTCAGGTTTCTATGAACATTAGGCTGTGAATGAGGTAAGAAAAATTGCTCAATGACTAATGCTTGAAAATAGCCTCTCTATAATTTGTTTTGTTACTAAATATGAAACGATGCCACCTTTGTTATTTTACAGTGTCTGAGCAGATAATGCCAAGTAAGTGTTAAGTGTTCAAGGGATTTATGGAAAGCAATTCCTGTAAATATGGAAAACAAAAAAGAAGGATGGGCCAGGAGAGCTTGTAGAATATGATTTAACTCTGATACCTGTGAAAGGAGAAGGAATGAAGTTTGGGTAGGAAGATGACAGTGCAGCTTCAGCCATGGTGAAGGGGTGTCCATAGACCAAAGTCATTTATTTGGGAGGCTGCAGTCTAGAAAAAGATAAACATTGACTTGTACTTCTACTGTGCTTAGTAATTTCTAATTTTTCTTTTCTTTTTTTTCTGGGATCATTGCAGGTACATAAACTCTTGTTATGTACAGGTAGGAGACTCCAGAGAGATGGTGTGTAGCATTATCAATCAGTAATATTAAGTACTTGTCATAAAAAGTCAAATAAAATAATTTATTGAAACAAACAAACAAAAAGATATTTTAAAGTTAGTAAATAAAATCATGAAAACTCAGTGTATTTAGAGTTTGAAAGAAGGAAAAATAATATAATATCATCTCAATAAAGCAAAAAAAGATAAAATTCATCATGGTTTCATGATAAAATTACTTAATAAATGAGAAAAATAATCAAATTCTTTTAACTGGATGAAGAATAGATATTAAAAACTTGATATCAAACATCAAACTTATTGAGGAATGCTAAGTTTATTCAGCTTAAGATCAGGAACAAGGAAAGAATGTTATTGTAACTTCTCAATGATGAACTAAAGAAATCAAAACAGCTATAAAGTTTCTTAAAAACACAGAAAGACATGTCTGATATTTAAGAATTATATAATTTTCTAGTTAGAAAAGATAAGAGAATGTGTGTTTAAACTAAGGGAACTGATAAGTTAGTATGTTAATGGATGGATAAGTTATCCATCCACGTTGACAGATATAAAATCGATATGAAAATGTTATTTAATTTCTATTAACCAATACAAACACAATAACTTAATTGTTAAAATAGTGCTCAAAATAACTAAAAAATTGTCAACTATGACCCAGTGCAGCAGGTTTGGAGTGGCTAAGGGAGACCAGAAAGTGAGCAGAACAGTCTGGAACAGCTAAGGGAGATGAACTTGCCTGTCGGTTTGTCATGCTGTAGTGGCTTGCATGTTGCTGTGAGGCTGGAGGCTATGCCATAGGTGTTTCAAATGGCAGTAGAGTTATCCATAATAGACAGGTTTCAGCAGAGCTTCCAGACTAAGACATACCTGGAAGAAGGAAGAGACAATCCACTTTTCTAAGAATTGGGTAGTAAAAACTTTGTTAATAGCAATGAAACATTGTCTGATATATTATTGGAAAACTTGATGAATAGCCTGAAACATTATCTGATACAGTGCCAGAAGATGGCCACTCAGATAGGAAGACACTCAAAATATGACAGGGGAAGAGCTGCTTCCTCAGAATAGAGCTGATCTTAATGATGTGCATAGAGTAGAGCTCTCAGGACCTCCATTTGCTGATGTAGCATGGCGCAAAATAAGAAGAAACAGCTGCAAATTCCATTAATAATTGGAAAATCGTATGTACAAAGTACGACTTTAGGAAATTGGAAGTTTCGAAAATGAAATGGAGCACATAAAGTTTAATATCCTAGGCATTAATGAGCTGAAATGGACTGCTTTTTGCCATTTTGAATCAGATAATCATAAGTTCTACAATGCCAGTAATGATAAATTGAAGAAAAATAGTATAACATTCATAATCACAAAGAATGTTTTAAGATCTTTCGTGAAGTATAATGCTGTCGATAATAGGATAATATCCATTCACCTATAAGGAAGATCAGTTAATACTACTATTATTCAAATTTACACACCAACCACCCAAGCCAAAGATGAGGAAATTGAAGAATTCTACCAACTTCTGCAGTCTGAAATTTACTGAACATGCAATCAAGATGTGCTGATTATTACTGGTGACTGGAATGCAAAAGTTAGAAACAAAGAAGAATGACCGGTAATTTGAAAATATAGCATCAGTGATAGAAACAAGAGTAGAGATTGATGATAGAATTTTGCAAGACCAACAACTTATTCATTGCAAATACCTTTTCCAACAACATAAATGGCAGCTATAGGTAGACTTCACCTGATGGAGTACACAGGAATCAGACTGACTGCATCTGTGGCAAGAGGAAACGGAGACATTCAATAGCTACAGCCAAAAGAAGGGCAGGAGTTGACTGTGGCACAGAACATCAATTGCCCTTATGCAAGTTCAAGTTGAACCTGAAGACAATTAAAATAAGTCCACAAGAGCCAAAATATGACCTTGCTTATATCCCTGCTGAATTTAGAGACCATCTAAAAAGTATATTTGATGCATTAAAACCAGTAACCGAAAACTGGAGGAATTATGGGATGACTCAAGCACATTATCCATGAAGAAAGCTAAAGGTCATTAAAAAGATGGGAAAGGAAGAAAAGACAAAAACGGGTGTCAGAAGAGACTCTGAAACTTGCCCTAGAACAGAGAGAAACTTAAGCAAATGGAAGAAATGTTGCTGTTGTTGCTGTTACTGTTGTTAGGTGCCATCAAGTCATCTCCGACTTAGAGTGACCCTATGCACAGCAGAACAAAACAGTGTCTGGTCCTGTGCTAGCTCCATGAGCCTTGCTATACTTGAGCCCATCACCACTGTGTCAATCCAACTTGTTTAGGGCCTTCCCCTCTTTCATTGATTATCTACCTTACCAAGCATGGCATCTTTTTCTAGGGAATGGTCCCTTCTGACAACATGACCAAAGTATGTGAGACAAAGTCTGGCCATTCTCACCTTAAGGAGCATTCCAGTTGCACTTCCTCCAGGTCAGACCTGTTAGTTCTTTTCACAGTCCATTGTACTTTCAGCATGAAAGAAATGGCAAGGATTAAAAGCTGAACAGAAGATTTCAGAGGGCAGCTTGAAAAGACAGAGTCAATTATTATGATGAGATGTACAAAGACATGGAGTTAGAAAATTAAAAAGGAAGAACACACTCAGTATTTCTCAAGCTGAAAGACCTGAAGAAAAAAAATGTAAACCTCAAGTTGCAATAGTGAAAGATTCTATGGGCAATATATTGAAGATGTAGGAAACAACAAAAGAAGATAGAAGGAATACACATAGTCATTGTATCAAAAATAAATGGTCATTGCTCATCCATTTCAGGAGGTGGCATATGTTCAAGAACCAATAATATTGAAGGAAAAAGTCAAAGCTACACTGGAAGAACAAAACTCCAGAAATTGATGGAATACACATTGAGATGTTTCAACAAACAGATGTCCCATTGGAGGCACTCACTCAGCTTTGCCAAGAGATTTGGAAGATAGCTACCTGGCCAACTGACTGAAACTTGAATGAAGTACCCATTCCAAAGAAAGGTGATCCCACAGAATGTGGAAACAATAGAACAATATCATTAATATCACATGCAAGTAAAATCTTACTGAACATAATTCAAAAGTGGTTGTAGAAGTATATTGACAGAGAACTTCCAGAAATGCAAGCTGGATTCAGAAGAAGATATTGAATGAGGGATATGACTGCTGATGTCAGATGGATCTTGGCTCAAAGCAAAGAATACCAGAAAGATGTTAACTTGTGTTTTATTGACTATGCAAAAGCATTTGATTGTGTGGATTATAACAAATTATGGATAACATTGACAAGAATGGGAATGCCAGAACACTTGATTGTACAAAAGAGGAACCTGTACATAGACCAGGAGGCTGTAGTTCGAACAGAACAAGAGGGGATACTGTATATTTTAAAATCAGGGAGGGAGTGGGTCAGGGTTTTATCCTTTCACAATACTTATTCAATCTGTATGCTTAACAAATAATCTGAGAAGCTGGATTATATGAAGAAGAACATGGAATCAGGACAAAGAGTCACTAACAACCTATAATATGTAGATGACACAACTTTGATTGCTGAAAGTGAGGATGACTTGAAGCACTTACTGATGAATATTAAAGAATACCGTTTGCAGTATGGATTACACCTCAATATAAAGAAAACAATACTCACAGCTGAACCAATAAGCATCATCACAGTAAATGGAGAAAAGATTGAAGTTGTCAAAGACTTCATGTTACTGGTTCTACAATCAACACCAATGGAAGCAGCAGTCAAAACATCAGATGATGTATTGGACTGGGCAAATTTGCTGCAAAAGCCCTCTTCCAAGTGCGGAAGAGCGAAGATATCTTAATGAAGACTAAGTGGTACCTAGCTCAAACCATGTGTGATAGTTAAGTTTGTGTGTCAACTTGGCTGGGCCTAGCTGTGATGCTTGGCAGCTGGATGTACTTATTCTCCATAGTGAGATTGGTAAGTAACTCCATGGCAGGATCTATTGGAGCAGCTGAGTGGTTGCTTTAAAGGTGTGGTCTGCTTCAGTATATAAGAATCAGTGTTTAGAAAGGTCTTGAGCTTTTTGACACATTTGAACCTTGCATGTAGCTGAGTCTTTATTCAGTAGCCTGCCATGCTTGTCCAATCTTGGGACTTTCAATGGATTTGAATTAATGGACTGCCATGTGGTTTGGTAACAACAGGACTGTGCCTTTTTACTTGTTGAGCTTGGGTTTGTCAGCCTCAGCAGCCAGCAGCTACCTGAGTGGAGAAAGCCTCTAGCTTCAGTGGGCTGTGAGCAAGAGTCAGAGCTGAAGCCCAAGGTCAAGGGGTTTTCACCCAGTCACTAAAGCCTGACACTGTGAACTCAGACTTAAAGCCACCAAACTGTAAAGAATAAACATGTTTGTTAAAGCCATAACGTTTGTGGTATATTCTTGTCACAGTGGTACTAGGTAGCCAAAACAGTATGATATTTTCAATCAACTAATAGGTATTTGAGAGCTGGGCAATGAATAAGGAAGACTAAAGAAGAGTTGATACTTTTGAGTTGTGGTGTTGGTGAAGAATGCTGAATGTACCATGGACTGCTAAAAGATCTAACAAATCTGTCCTGGAAGAAGTACAGCCAGAGTGCTCCTTGGAAGCGAGAATGGCTAGACTCTGTCTCACCTACTTTGGTCATGTTGTCAGAGGGACCATTCTCTGAAGAAGGATATTATGCTTGGTAAAGTGGAGGTTCAATGAAAAATGGGAAGGCCCTCCACAAGATGGATTGACACAGTGGCTGCTACAATGGACTCAGGTATTGCAAGAATCATAAGGCTGGCAAAGGACCAGGTATTGTTTTGTTCTGTTGTATATGGGGTTTCTATGAGTCATAGATGACTCAATGACACCTAATAACAACAACAGCAACATGGCTAATCCAACAAATTCTTGCAAAATTTTCCACAGGAAAAAAAATTGAAGATTGTTGTTGTTTTTGTTAGTCGCTCTTGAGTCAATTCTGACTCAATAGAGTTTTCAAGGCTGTGATCTTTCAAAAGCAGGTTGCCAGACCCATCTTCCGAAGAGCCTATGGGTGGGTTTGAATTTCAGACTTTTCAGCTAGTGTAGGAAATTCATTACACAAAACTAAATGGAGAGAGAACTCATGTTCAGTGAAAGAAAGACGCAGTATCATAAATGTCTTTTTCCACATTGCTTTACAGGTTCAATGCAATTCCACTCCAAATCCAAACAAAATTGTGTGAGTGTATATGTGTGTGTGTCTCTGTGTAAACTGACAAGTGGATTCTAGAGTAATATATGAAAAAAAGTACTACAAAGAAAAGTCCAAATATTCTTGAGAACAAATTAAGTGGGGGAAATTTGCCCTACTGATACCAAGAATAATTTTGAACCTGTATTAATTAAGCATTTTGGCATTATCACCATAATGGACAAACAATCTAATTGGGCAGAACAGACTCACATATTAACAATTTTACATGCATAAGCAAATTTTCATATAGAACAGTGTACCATTGGATGTCATTGTAGAAAAGGCAGAAATTTTTGTAATGGTACTGTTAAAAACAAAACTAAATCTATACTTCTATCATCACAATAAAATTAGTTTCTGGTGAATGAAGAACTTGAATGAAAATGGTAAAAGAAGCATAACATTTTCAGTTAAGTTTAACAATGTTTAAGAAAATTATCCAAGAAAATAAACTCTGTGAAACAGTTTCGGTACTGGAGTATGATATTAGCAAATATTATCAAAATAAACCCAGTGCTAAAAAAGGATATTATATTATTACAAATTGGTCCAGGTAAGGTGTGGGAAAGTCCCCAGAGCCAGGAAAGGGAGGGGGAGAGCACAGGAGACCACACAGCTGCAGGATCCAGACAGGAATTAGATAAAGGGAGGGTGGAGAGGTTTCCAACAGCTAAGGGAGAGAGACTTCTCTGCCAGTTTGTAATCCTATGGGGCTTGCACCCTGCTGTGTGGCTGTGCCATTGGTGTTTCAAACACCAGAAGAATTGCACATGGTGCACAGATTTCAATACAACTTATAGACTGAGACAGAGTAGGAAGAAGGAAGAGGCCATCCATTTCTCAAAAACTGGCCAGGGAAAACTTTATCAATAGCAGAAAAACACTGTCTGATACATTATTGAGAAATGTTATAAATAGCTTAGAAACATTGTCTGACACAGTGCAGGAAGACAAGCTTCTTGGGTGGAAAGGCATTCAAATTAGGACTAGGAAAGAGCTACCTCATCAGAGTAGAATCAACCTTAATGATATGGATAAAGTAAAGCTTCCGGGACCTCCATGAGCTGATGTGGCATGACTCAAATTGAGAAGAAACAACTACAGACATCCATTAATAATTGGAATATGGAATGTATGAAGTATGAATCTAGGAAAATTGGATGTTGTCAAAAATGAAATGGAAGGCATAAAGATTGATATTCTTGGCATTAGTGAGCTGAAATGGACCAGTTTTGGTCATTTTGAATCAGACAGCCATACAATCGACTATGCTGGGAATGACAAATTGAAGAGGAATGGGGTGGCATTCATCCTTAAAAAAGATGTTTCAAGATCTGTCCTGAAGAACAATGCTGTCAGTGATAGGATAATATACATACACCTGCAAGGAATACCCGTTAATACAACAATTATTGAAATTTACATACCAACCACCAAAGCCAAAAATGAGGAAATTGAAGATTTTTATCAAATTCTGCAGTCTGAAATTAACCAAACATGAAACCAAAATATGTTAATTATCACTGATTATTGGAATGCAAAATTTGGAAACAAAGAAGAATCACTGGTAGTTAGAAGATTTGGCCTGGGTGTCAGAAATAATGCTGGAGATCACATGATAGGATTTTGCAAGAACAATGACTTATTCATTGCAAATACATTATTTCAACAACACAAATGATGACTATACAGATGGACTTTGCCAGATGGAGTGCACAGGAATCAGATTGACTACATCTGTGACAAAAGGCAATGGAAAAGTTCAACATCTTAACCCAAAAGAAGACCAGGAGCTGATTGTGGAACAGACTATCCATTGCTCATATGCAAGTTCAACATGAAGTTGAAGACAATTAAAACAAGTCCACAAGAGTCAAAATATGACCTTGAATTTATCCCTCCTGAATTTAGAGATCATCTAAAGAATAGATATGAATCATTGAACACCAATGACTGAAAACCAGAAGAATTGTGGGATGACATCAAGAGCATCAACCATGAAGAAAGCAAGAGGTCATTAAAAATACAGGATAGAACAAAAAGACCAAAACGGATGTTAGAAGAGACTCAAACTTGCCCTTTAATGGAAAGAAGCTAAAGCAAATGGAAGAAATGCTAAACAAAAAAGCTAACAGAAGATTTCAAAGAGCAGATCAAACAGAAAAGCCAATTACTATAATGAAAAGTGCGAAGACCAGGAGTTAGAAAACCAAAAGGGAACACACTCGGCATTTCTCAACCTGAAAGAACTGAGAAAAAAATTTAATCCTTGAGTTACAATATTAAAAGTTTCTATGGGGAAAATATTGAATGATGCAAGAAGCATCAGAAGAAGATGGAAGGAATACACAGAGTCACCGTACCAAAAAGAACTGGTTCATATTCATTCATTTCAGGAGGTGGTATATGTTCAAGAACCAATGGTATGGAATGAAGAAGTCAAAGCTGCACTGAAGAAATTGGCAACTAACAAGGCTCCAGGAATTGATGGAACACCCATTGAGATGTTTCAACAAATGGATGCCCCATTGGCGACACATATTCAGCTATGCCAAGAGATTTGGAAGACAGATACCTGGCCAACTGACTGGAAGAGATCCTTATTTGTACCCATTCCAGAGAAAGGTGATACCACAGAATGTGGAAAATATCAAACAATATCATTAATATCACATGCAAGTAAAATATTACTGAGGATAATTCAAAATTGGTGACAGCAATATATTGACAGAGAACTTCCAGAAATTCAAGGTAGTTTCAGAAGAGGGTGTGGAACGAGGGATATTATTGCTGATGTCAGATCGATCTTGGCTCAAGGCAAAGAATACCAGAATTATGTTTACTTGTGTTTTATTGACTATGCAAAGGTATTTGATTGTGTGGAGCATAACAAATTGTGGATAATGTTGAGAAGAATAGGAATTCCAGAACACTTAATTATGCTCAAGAGAAACCTGTACATAGTCCAGGAGGCTGTCATTTGAACAGAACAAGGGGACACTAAATAGTTTAAAATCAAGAAGAGAGTGCATCAGCATTGTATCCTTTCACCATACTTATTCAATCAGTATGCTGAACAAATAATCTGAGAAGTCATACTATATGAAGAAGAGTGTGGCATCAGGATAGGAGGAAGAATCATTAACAACCTGTGATACACTGATGACACAACTTTGCTTGCTGAAAGTGAAGATTACTTGAAGCATTTACTGATGAAGATTGTAGAATACAGACTGCAGTATGGATCACATCTCAATATAAAGAAAACAAAAATTCTCACAACTGGACCTATAAGCATCATCACGGTAAAGGGAGAAAAGACGGAAGTTGTCAGAGACTTCACATTACTTGATTCTACAGTCGATGCCAATGGAAGCAGCAGTCAGGACATCAGATGACATACAGCCCTGGGAAGACTGGCTGCAAAAGACCTCTTTCAAGTGCTTAAGGACCAAGATGTCTCCTTGAGGAATAAAGTGGACCTGACACAAGCCATGGTATTTTCAATCGCCTCATATGCATGTGAGAATTGGACAATAAATAAGGGAGACTAAAGAAGAATTGATGCTTTTGAGCTCTGGTGTTTATGAAGAATACTGAAAGTACCATGGACTGCTAAAAGAACTAACAGGTCTGACCTGGAAGAAGTGCAGCCGGAATCCTTGAAGGCAAGAATTGCCAGACTTCATCTCACCTACTTTGATCATGTGGTCAGAAGGAACAATTCCCTGGAGAAGGATGATATTCTTTGTAAGGTGGAGTGTTGACAAAAGAGGGGAAGGCCCTCAACAAGATGAATTGACACGGTTGTGGCGGCAATGGGCTCAAGTATAGCTAGCAAGGATTATGGAGCTGGTACAGGAACAGGCAGTGTTTCGTTCTGCTGTGCATAGGGTCATTATGAGTCAAAGATGACTCAAGGACACCCAACATCAACGAAATGGGTTCATCTGTCAGAGGATTAGATATTGTATGTCATTTCTCCTAAAATTTATCTCTATTTAGAGATAATGTTATATTTAGAGAAAATGTTATACTTTCCATAATCCCAACAAGTTATTTTTTATATAATATATCATTCAAATGGTACAGGAAGTTAAAAGGAATAATATGATATTTGAAATGCAAAAGAACTTTATGTAGAATATAAAAGAACTCATCAAAATAATAATAATAATACAAAAAAAAAAAAACCCAGAAAACTCAATGCACCAGATGAAAGACTTAAAAAACACTTCATAAAAAAGGAAATCAAATTGTCTAAAATGCATATGGTCAGAGAAATGGTAATTAAAACTACTATGAATTCCCATAAATTTAAATATTACCTGAATAATATTTAAAAAGGAGCTCTGGTGGCGTAATGCCTAAGGGATTTGACTGCTAACCAAAAGGCTGGAGGTTCAAACCCACCAGCCACTCCTCAGAAGGAAGACTGGGCAATCTACTTCTGTAAAGACACTGCCTTGCATACACAAGGAGGGATTATTATGAGTCAGATCCAACTCAACGGCAGTGAGGTTTTTTTTGAATATTAAAAAAAAAAAACCTGCAATATACAGTGTTGGCGAGGATTTGGAGCAATTTATTCTTTCAAATGCTTGTCATGAGATTATACAAATGGTACAAATCCTTTGTAAATTGCCCATTCAGTATCTACTAAATCTGAATTTTTGTATATACTATGCTTCATCATTTCAAATATATAGAATTCCACTTCAAAAGATTTGCTTAAAAATATATATCAAACAATAAGTGCAGTAATGTTCATTACAAAACTTTTTTTTTGGTAGTTAGGAATATGAAGTAACTAAAACATCAAACATCAGATTAAAAAAAAAATTGGCATAGTCATAATATTTTATACAGCAATAAACAATTAACAATTATCAATCGATGTAAAATATTTAAGCACAGGAAAAAATAGTATATGGGAATAAATATATCATTATATTTCATCTTTGGTGTATAATGATTGTGAAAGGGCACAAAACCAAACCCATTGCTGTCTAGTTGATTCCAATTCATAGTGACACAGGGATGTTTGAAGGTTCTGGATACATTCTAAATTACGATAATGTTGGTTAAAAAGATATGTTCATTTTGTACAAATTCATCAAGCTGTCAAATAATGACTTGGAATATGGCATTTGCACCTTCATTAAACAAATAAATATTTTTTCTTTAAGAAATTTGAAAGAACAAGATGTGAAGAAAGGATGACAATGGTAATATAAATATATAAGGCTATACCCTTTACTTCTGATGAGCTTTTGTTGTTCTGATGGGGAGTATGAAAAATGGGATGTTCCTACGAAGGGACATGGAGATTTTTTTAAATGTGTGATAGACATATTATACAATGTTTTTATGGCTATGGGAACAATCTAGCATAGAGGAAGAAATTAATCAATCTTGCAAGACATAGGGCAGCCAAGTAATAGATCAACATCCTTACAATTATTTTCTCTTCTATCAATCTTACAACAGACCCTTGTACAATACATAACATAATTTGATCATGCCATTTTCCCTGCCTGCACCTCATTTATGACTCCCCACTAATTTCAGGATACAATTGAGTCTTCCAGTACTGATACCTGTGCTAGACATATATAGTTGTACGAATAGTGATAGTCATGGCCCTAATGGAATTTATAATCTAGATGGAGAAAAAAACTAAAGAAATAAGTTAAGTGGTGCTGCAAGACAGAGCATACTAAATAATATTTATATTCAAGTGGGAACTCTTCAGCAAAAAATGTGGGAATAGTAAAGAGACTGATAATTCCTTGAGAAAGTAAAAGGATATGTGATCCAGGGTACATGTAAAATAATTAGTTTTTGACAAAAGAAACAAAATTATATTGTAAGAGGAGGAAGGGAATGGAAAAAATATTTGGTAGCATTAAGCCCTGACCTCATGACCTGTATTATTCAGCCTTCTTCTTCTGTCTCTTTACATATGAGACCCAAAATTTTCATGTATTCTCTGATGTCCAAAGACTCCAGTGTTGAAGAGTGGGAATTCCAAAAGCAGGTAGTTTGAGTCTTCCTACTAATTTGCAACTAAATGAAACTCTACCAAGTATAATACTAGTTAAAGTTCCAAGCCAGCAATACCATCCATCATATTCTAGCCAATAATATTTATTGCCATAAGTGTGACTTAACCCTATGAGGTAGATAAGGTTGTGTGTCAACTTGGCCGGACTGTGGTTTTGAGTGCTTGGCACCGGGGTGCAGTTATTCCCAGTGATGATACTGGAATCAACTCCAAGGTGGAATCTGCTATGAGCAGCTAATAAATTGTCTTCAGGGTGTGGGCTGCTTCCAGTATACATGGGTAAGCTTTGAGGAAGGTTGCTAGATTTTGGACCATTTGGTTCCTGCATTTGGCCAAGTCTTAGCCTGCCATGTTGCCTGTCAACCTTGGGATTGTTCCTAGACTTGTTGTGTTGTCTGATGATCTGTGGCTGTGCAATTTTACCTGCTGACCTTGAGTTCATCAGCCTCAGCAACCAGCAGCTGCCTGACATAGGAGATGCCTCTAGCTCCAATGGACCTGGAATAAGAGCAGAGTGAATAAGGTCTAGGGGCCTTCAACCAGTCCCTATGGCCAGCAAACTGAATTTGGACTTCAGCCACCAATGTGTAAGAGAATAAATTCCTATTTGTTATAGCCATCCACTTGTGGAATTTCTATTACAGCAGCACTAGAGAACTAAGGCACCTTGTGTCTAAAGCTCACATAAGAGTCATAATTATGCATGTCTGTTTTATTTTCCAATGATCATTACTGGAAATAATGACTAAATCCATTTAGATTTGAATTATTTAAAAAAAAAAAAAAATTAAGTGCAATCTTCTGTTACATTCAACCATTAAATGAGAATTGCATTGCAACAAAGATCAGCAAATCATCCCCTTTTTGGAGCAGGTGGATGATAGAACAAAGGCAAAATCACCAATGGCAAAAAATGTGTGAAAAGGGGAAGAAGTATGTTTCACCATACAATTTTTTTTAATACCATAGTACTTAAAATACTTAATAAAGACTTTAAATAAAATACTTTATTCATACAACAGGGAGTAATATTTCTAAAATAGAAGTAAAATGTTGCCATTCTCTTTCTTAAAGATCATGGTAGATATATACATACACACATATATATACTTTATATATATATATACATATATATATGTGTGTGTGTGTGTGTGTGTATACATATATATATATATATATATATATCCATTGATTCTGGTTCATTGAGGCCTCATGCGTGTCAGAGTAGAACTGTGCTCCACAAGGTTTTTAAAGTTTTTTTTTTTTTTTTTTTTTTCCCCTAAGTCAATTGCTTACCTTTTAAGGCATATCTGGGTTGAGTCAAACCTCCAAACTTTTGGTGAATACCCAAGCATGTTAACAGTTTGCACCACCAGGGTCATTTTAAACTTATAAAATGAATAAAATAGATGCAGCAACAAGGGGTACGGTCTTTAGAATGGAATTCTTATTCAACAAAGGGGAAAATATTATTGGTTAATTAAAGAAAATATTTTTATAGAAGATGTCTCAGTTATCTAGTGCTACTATGACTAAAATACCACAAATGGATGGCTTTAAAAAACAGGAATTTATTCTCTTACAGTTTAGGAGATTACAAGTCCAAATTCAGAGTGCTGACTTTAAGGGTCAGGTGAAGGCCCTCAACTTTGGGCTTCAGTTCTGCCTTTTGTTCCAGGCCTACAGGAGAAAGTTAAAGACTTCTTCTGACTCATACAGCTGCTGGTTGGGGAGGGTGACAAATCCAAGATGAAAAGGGAAAAATGTCACAATTCCAAGATCAGCAGGCAACATGACAGGCAACTGGTTCAAGTCCAGGAAGGATCCCAAGATTATCATGTGCTTTGGTTCTTTTATGGTTCTCTAACAGAAATATCACAAATGGGTGGCTTTAACAAACAGGGATTTATTCTCTAACAATTTAGGAGGCTAGAAGTCCAAGTTTAAAGTGCCAAGTTCTAGAGGCTGGGTGAAAGCCCTTTGAACTTGGGCTTCAGCTCTATCTCTTGTTCCTGGCCCATTGGAGCTGTAGTGGTCTCTTAGCTCAAGCAGATTATGGCTGCTGAAGCTGACAAACGCAAATAAAATGGCACGGCCGCAAAATTACCAAACAGCAAGGAAGGACACTAGTGCAAGTCCAGAGACAGTCCTAGGATGGGCAGGAAACAAGGCAGGCTGCTGAATGAAAACTTGGCTACATGCAGCGTAAAAGCATGGTAAAAAGCTCCAGACCATTCCCAAAGCTTCTCCTCATATACTGGAAGCAGGCCACATACCTAAAGCAGCTATTTGGTTGTTCTAGTAGATTACACCTTAAAGTTGGTTACTAATCTCATAATGGGGAATTACTACATTCAGCTGCTCACCCACTCAAAACCAGGCCTAGCCAAGTTGACACATAGTCTTAACTACTACAGCACGCATCATGTCAGGCCACTGGTTCAAGCTGAAGAACTGGAGATGAAGAGGTGGCCAAATGCAGGATTCAAATTGTGCCAAAGTCTGGAGACTTTTCTCAAAGCTTCTCTATATACACTGGAAGCAGGCCACACCCTAAAGGCAGCTCGCTTTCACATATTAAGGTCTCATGGCAGATTCCACCACAGAGATGATTACAATCTCATCTTGGGGAATAACTACATCCAGTTGCCAAGCTACTCAGAACTACAGACCAACCAACTTCAAACACATGCTTAACTACTACAGAAGACCTATGGTGATGATGCATTAATGGAAACTACAATGTTGGTGAGACATTACCTAATAGTTATGTAGAACTTCTCTGTGGTTTTACAAAAACATTCCTTAACTTATTTTAATGTAAGAAGACTACAGAAAAGAGAGAGAGAGAGAGAAAGAGACCACAAAAACCAGAATAATTTAATTTAGCTCAATAAATGTTTATTTCTATTACATGGCTGGCTCTAGCCCTAAAAGTTTACCACAAAAAAAAAAAAAAAAAAAAAATTTGGGGGAAAAAAGGTTTACCACAAAAAAAAAAAAAAAAAAAATTCATTGCCATTGAGTCACTTCCAACTCATAGTGACCCCCATTGGCTTTCTGAGTTGGTAAATCTTTACAGAAGCAGATTGCCCCATCAACCTTCCTGAGTGGCTGGTTAGTTTGAATTGCCAACATTCTGGTTAGCAGTCAAATATCCTAGGCACGGTGCCACCACAGCTCCTAAAAATTTATCTAATAGTTGATAAAATACTGCATGTGTTAGGCTGGTTGCTCTAGAGAAGCAAAACCAGTAATGCTTATATATACACTGTGGTGGTTATGTTTTTCTGTCAACTTGGCTGGGCCTGGTTGAGTGACTGGGCAGCTGGTGGTAGTTATTCCCCATGAGGAGATTGGCAATCGACTCCATGGTGATATCAACCACAACCAGCTGGGTAGCTGCCTTTTGGATGTGGTCTGCTTCCTGTATATAAGGAGAAAACTTGGGAATGCTCTCTAGCCTATGGCACACTTGGACCCTGCATGTAGCCATGTAGTTGTTCAGCAGCTACTATGCTCTGCTGACCTTGAGACTTATGATGGACTTAAGGTAATGTCCCTCCATGTGGTTTGGTAACATAGGAACTGTGCCTTTTTACTTGTCAACCTTGGGGCTTCTCAGACTCAGCAGCTAGCAGATGTATGAGTGAAGAAATGCCTCTAGTTCCAGTGCGCCAGAAGCAGGAGGCAGTGCTGGACCCCAAGGTTGAGGGGCTTTCACCCAGTCCCTAGAGCCTGCCACTTTGAACTTGGACTTAAAGCCTCCAAATTTTAAGAGAATAAACTCCTATTTGTTAAGGCCATCCCATTTGTGGTATATTTCTTGTCAGAGCAACACTAGGTAACCAGAACATATATAGAGAGGAAGAGAAATTTATCTTAGGAAAATGGCTCACACACTTATAGAAGCTGGCAAGTCCCAAGTTCTTGGATCAAACGTCAAGCTAGAGGCTTTTCCTGGTTCATGCAGCTGCAGGGGCTGACAAGCTCAAGGTTGGCAGGCAGTATACTGGCTATTGACACCAATGAATGAAGAATTCAAGATCTCCAGGCCGAATGGTAGATTGTTCTTTTACGGACAGTTGTAGGCAGCACAACAGGATCCTGATCAACAGAAAAGTGTCTCTTTTCCCAGGATGTCCATAAATATATTAGAAGCAGGCCATACCCCTAGGGAAACTCCCTTTCAATGGATTGGCTGCTCAAAATATATACACCCGATCCTATCATGGGAATAACCCACATCACAACTGCTTAAACCACACAGAACTGTGCTGCACCCAAGCTGACACACAGCTCCAACTATCACACTGCACATGAAAATATTTTTAGTATTAATAAATATAATTTATAATAAACCCACTGCCATTGAGTCAATTCTAACTCATAGTGACCACTGATTGTTTTCCAAGGCTATAAATCTTTACAGAAGTAGATTGTCTCGTCTTCTTTCCACAAAGCACCTGTTATTGTTGTTGTTGTTATGTGCCATCGAGTTGAACCGGACTCATAGCGACTCCTCCTTGGGTCTGAGGCAGTATCACTATGGAAGTAGATTGCCTCATCTTCCTTCTGGGGAGTGGCTGGTGGTTTTGAACCACCAGCAAAGTACCTAGTGGGTTTGAATTTCCAACCTTCTGGATGGCAGCCAAATTCCTTACCAACCACCACCAGAGCTCCATTTATAATAAAAACATTCAAATAAATATAATACTAGGGATTTTTTAAAATAATAATTTAAACAAACTAACACATTTAAATGTATTAATTCTTTGAATTATTATTTAAAATAATAAATAAAAGCATTTCATTTTATAACATTTATGAAAAGGTAGTTTCTTAACGTCATGAAGGATTAATAAGCAATTTATGTATTTCTAAATTAATTAAAGGATTTTATGGTTAAAAAGATTCATATCTGAGGAGCTCTGGTAAGATGGCAGGATAGGCAGACAGACTACACAGACCCTCTTAAACTAAGAAAAGGGGAACCAATTAACACAGATATAGAGATAATCCTGGAGCCCTGAGCTTTGAAAGGAAGGATGCAGAAGTGGATTAAACTCCAACTAGCAGAAGAACTTGCATCAGAAAAAGGAGACACATGGAACTGTGGTCTCTCAGTGACTCTGATGGCTCGGACAGCTTGGATATCACTAAGTGGTTTTACAACCTAATAATTAACCTTAAAATTAGCCCTGCTGGCCAGGGATTGCACAGAGGACTGCAAAGGTGGCTGGTGAATGAAAGGGGAAGCAGCAAAGAGGGAGATGGGCTGAGCCATGGAATTTTGGCTGACCAGAGGATGCAGCCGTTTTGAATGTTTATCAGTGATTTGATCATTTTGGATATTTAAAGTAACAGTATTCTCTCAGATTTTAGGGACCTGAGAATAGTCTCCACGTGTGGGGTCCTCGAGGAAATTCTGGACACCAACAATTGGAAAGATGCAATATTTTCTTTGTTACTCTCATACCCCACAACCTCTTGGTGAATGAAGGTGTGGCCATCCCTCACTCCCACACACCTTCTGGGCTTGCAGGAACTCCATCCCACTCTGTGTGCTCCAACAGAGCCTGGGTGTCCTGCCCTGCCCTGACTAGATTTTTTTTTTTTTTTTCTTCCTTTTTCTAAATAGTTTGTCTGTCTGTTTAAAAAATTATTATTAACCTCTTTTTTTGTCCTTTTTATTACTATTTTTTTATTCTCCCCTTCCCAGGTTCCAGTTTTCAGCTTTTTCTCTCTTCCCTGTTCCAGTCCTCCCCCATTTTTATTCTTCCATGTGGCTCTCCTTATTCCTTTTTTTTCCTTTTTGCTTTTTTCCCACTTTCTTTTTTCATTATTCTACTCTGCTTCTTTTCTCTTATTATTATTTTTTTTTTCCTTTTCTTTTTGTGGTGATTGTTCTTATGTGCTTATAAGGTGTGTTTTTTGTTCACTTGCTTTTTCATTTTTAGATTATTTTTAGTCATTGTTTTTGTCTAAGTGGGAGATGACAACCATGCCCATAAGACCCAACCACACCCACACCTCCTGCAGCTCCATTTACTGAGTTGGAACAAGTATTTGCTTTTCCACTAACTGGCCAATGATAAATGACCACCAAGAACAGCCTGAGTCACCCTTAACTGCTCTTCACAAACAGTTAACAGAGATCTAAATACAACAATGCCATAATAGCTCAGAGACAACAGACCATCAAAGTCCACACAAAGAAGCAAGATAAAATGGTAGAAACAAGGGAGCAGGATACCGACTCAGAACACATCCCTGAGGAAAAAGCCGCATTAGAACACTCTTATAAGAAATTCAAAAAAGTTGTATTTAGCTACTTTAAAAAGACTGAGAGCCAGATTGAGGAAAACACTGAAAAAATTAAGGAAAACACAGACAAAACCCTAGAACCATTTCAGAAGAAAATACAAGAAAAAAATGACAAAATAAAGGAAATATTAGAAATAATACAAAATCTACAGACAGAAATCCAGAAGATTAATATTAAATTTTCAGAAATAGATAACAAATTGAAGGGACAAAGGAATAGAATCTAATCGATGGAAGACAAAATTAGTGAGATTGAAAAACAAATGCCTGAATACTTTTTTGGAAAGGAATCAATAAAAAAAAAAGATCAAAATATAATGAAGAAAGTCAAAGTTCATGTGGGGTACCTACATGTAATCAGAATTCCAGCACAGGAAGAGAAAAAGAACAACTCTGAGAAAATTGTCCAAGATTTGTTAGAAGAGAATAACTTTCTTGATATGATGAGAGATGAGACTATATCCATTCAAGAAGTCCAAAGTATCTCAGGCAGTATAGACCCCAAAAGAAAATCACCAAGACATATAATCATCAAACTCATCAAAACCAAAGACAAGAGAAAGAATTCTGAAAGCAAAACAGGAAAAACAGAAAGTTACCTGCAAAGGACAACCAATAAGGATAAGTTTTGATTTCTCAGCATAAACAGTACAAGCAAAATTGCAGTGAATGGTACATATAAAGCCCTGAAAAAAAAAAAAAAAAAATCAACCAAGAATTTTATACTCAGCAAAATTGTCATTCAAATATGATGGTGAAATTAAGATATTTGCAGATAAGCAGAAACTAAAGGAATTTGTTAAAACCAGACCAACCTTGCAAGAGATACTAAAAGGAATCCTTTGAACTGAAAACCAGTAATAACAAACAACTGACCATTAATATACAAGATGACATAACCCAGAAACCAACACAGCTATGAAAGTAACCAAAGTAACATAAGCTTACAAGATTTTAAACAGGTAACCAAAGACATCAATCAGCAAATGAGGACAACTACAAACCACAAAAAGGGAAAAAAATAGTATGGTTACAAAACTTATAAATGATGAGAAAGTTAAGAGAGTTGCAAGCTAGAATGATCTGTTCTAAACTCAGGGAGAAAATTATAAATCACATGGTAACCTCAAAGAAAAATGATAAACCTTCACATCACAATAAAAAATAGGACAAACACAAATATTCAGCAAATACCAAAACAATAGCAACAAAGGAAATGATAGCATTATTCGTAAATATAATGAGCTCAGCACAGAAAATATATGGAACAAAGAAACCAGGAACACCATGAAAAAACACATAACAAAGTGAGAGCAACAAATTCATCCTTGTTGATAATTACATAGAATACCAATGGATTAAATGTACCACTCAAGAGACAGAGCATGATGGACTGGATAATAAAACATAACCCATCAATATACTGTCTACAAAAGGCACACCTTACGGACAAAGACAAAAATAGATTAAAAATCAAAGGATGGAAAAGATATATCAAGCAAATGGCAACTGAAAAAGAGCAGGATAGGCAATATCCATTACTGGTAAAATTGACTTTAAGACAAAAAACACCAAAAGAGACAAGGAAGAATGTTATACAATGATTAATGGATCAATTGAACAAGAAGATATAGCCATACAAATATCTATGGACACAAAGAAAGAGCTCCAAAATAAATAAATCAGACTTTATCATAATTAAAATGGCAAATAGATGACTCCACTGTCATAATAGGAAACATTAATACACCACTTTCAATGAAAGATAGGACAACTGGAAAGAAATTCAACAAAGACACAGAACAGCTAAACAATATAGTCCACCAACTTGACCTTATAGGCATCCACAGACCACTTCCTACAACAACAGCACAATATACATTCTTTTCTGGTGCACAAGGAGCATTCTCCAAAATAGACCATATGTCAGGCCAAAAAGCAAGTCTTAATAAATATAAAAACATTGAAATACCACAAAACATCATCTCAGATCACAATGGTATAAAATTAGAAATCAACAATAGGAAGATCAATGGAAAAAGGGCAAACACATGGAAACTGAACAACGCCCTTCTTAAGAATGAGGGACTAATAGAAGAAATGAAAAATGAAAATCAAAATTTCCTTGAATCAAACAAGAATGAAAACATAACAAACCAAAATCTTTGACACACAGCAAAAGCAGTGATCAGAGGCCAATTTATAGCAATAAATGGACCCATCAAGAAAGAAGAAAGAGCCAAAAGTAACACTTTAAACAAACATCTCCAACAATTAGGGAAAAAAAAAAAAAAAACAGTAAGAAAAGGCTACAGTAAACACAAGAAAGGAAAAAAAAAATAAAGATTCAAGCAGAAGTCAATGAAACAGAAAATAAAAAGACAATAGAAAAAATCAACAAGACTACAACTTGCTTTTTTGAAAAGATGAATAAAATTGACAAGCCACTGGCAAATTTACCAAAGGAAAAGAGGGAGAGAATACAAGTAACATGAATAAGAAACAAAATGGGTGACATCACAACAGAACCAACTGAAATAAAAAAGAAAATATAATACTATGAATAACTGTACTCCAACAAATTTGAAAATCTGGAAGAACTGGATAGATTTCTAGAAACATACTACTACCTAAACTAGCACAGCCTGAGGTGGAAAAGTTGAACAGACCCATAACAAAGGAAGAAATTGAACAGATCATAAAAAAATTACCAACAAAAAAATTCTGGCCCAGATGCTTTCACCAGAGAATTGTACTGAGCATTCAGAGAAGAACTGACACCAATCTTACTCAAAGTATTCCAGAACATAAGAAGGATGAAATCCTCCCATATTCATTTTATGAAGTGAACATAACCTTGATACCAAAACCAGGTAAAGACATCAATCTAAAGAAAAACTACAGACCGATATCCCTCATGAACATAGATGCAAAAATCTTCAACAAAATCCTAGCCAATATACACCCACAATGGAAGCTCTGGTAGCATAGTGCCTAAGGCTAACCACCAAATAAAATAAAATAAAAAAACCCACCAGCCACTCCTTGGAAGGAAGGTTGGGCAATCTACTTCCCTAGTGATACTGCCTCGGCAACCCAAGGAAGGGTCACTATGAGTTGGGTCCGACTCGATGGCACATAACAACAACAAAAACACCCAAAATATATAAAAAATAACTCATTATGACCAAGTGGGGTTCATATCAGGTATGAAATGTTTTCTAATGTTTTCAACATTAGAAAAACAAATGTCATCCACCACATAAATAAAACAAAAGAACCACGTGATCATATCAATAGATGCAGAAAAGGCATTTGATAAAATCCAACACCCATTTCTGATCAAAACTCTCAGCAACATAGGAATAGAAGTGAAGCTCTTCAACATAATAAAGGGAAAATACGCAAAATCAAAAGTCAACATTGTTCTCAAAGGAGAGAGACTGAAACCATTCCCCTTATGAACAGGAACCAGGAAAGGATACTCTATCACCACTTCTATTCAACATTGTATTGGAAGTCCTAGCTAGGGCAATAAGGCAAGAAAGGGATAGCAAATGCATCCAAATTGGTAATGAAGAAGTCAAACTCTTCCTATTTGCTGATGATATGATCCTATATCTAGAAAACCCAGAGCTCCTTCATTAGCCATTAGGGAGCTTCAAATCAAAACAACAACTAGTGCCCCAGCACTAGTAGCAAAGTTCAACAAGACAGAAAATAACAAATGCTGGTGAGGATGTGGAGAGATTGGGACTCTCCTACACTGCTGGTGGGATTGTAAAGTAACACAACCACTGTGGAAAGCAGTAAGGTGATTACTTTAATAGTTTGAATTAGAAATACCATTTGACTCAGCCATTCCATTATTAGGTATGGATACTAAGGAAGTGAGAGCCAGGACAAGAACAGATATATGCATACCTATGTTCAGAAGAATGGATAACCAAACTATGGTACATACACACAATGGAATACTGTGCAACCTTAAAGAATAACACAGAATCTGTAAAACACCACATAATGTGAATGAACTTGAAGGACATTAGGCTAAGTGAAATGAGTCAATCACAGAAGGACATATATTGTATTAGTCCGTTATTGTAAAAAGGCAAGTAAAGATTTATATACAGAAGGAGCTCTGGTGGCATAGCACCTAAGGCATTTGACTGCTAACCTGAAGGCCAATGGTTCAAACCTCCAGCCACTCCTCAGAAGGAAGGTTGGACAACCTACTTCCACAGAGATACTGCCTCAGAAACCAAGGAGGGATCATTATGAGTCAGATCTGACTCCATTGCAGTGCATTGTATTTGTTGTGTTACAAGGGGTGGAAAAGAAGGGGAGGGAACACTGTTAGATAGGTAGACACAAGTATTGATTTGTGTGAAGGGAAAGGCAATGTACCAAATGTGAGGGATCAATACAATGGCAGTGAGGGAGAAGAAGATATAGAGAGGTGCATGGGAGGTACAGACAACAAAAATGAACCCTTTTGCATGTAAAATGTTGCATTGTCAGTGAAGACAAGCATCAGTATAAGGGTATATAGATGGATAGGAAAGCTGAACTATTAGGTATGTCTGTGCAGGGGGTAGTTTGCCCATGATGATGTAGGGTTGGTAGACAGTGTTTCTACAAGTTTATTTGTATGTTCTTTAAGAATTCCCAGGTATACAAAAGTCAGTCTGGCAAGATGGCAGACTAGGAAGAAAGACTGCACAGACCCTCTTCAACAAAGAAAAGGGAAAACAATTAACACAAACACAGAAGATGATCCCTGAGCCTTGAAGGGAAGGATACAGAAGTGTACTAAACCCCAACTAGCAGAAGAATTTGCGTGAAAATACCAAAAGAAGGAGACATATGGAGCTGCGAACTGACAGTGCGCTGAGCGACCCTGACGGTACAGGCAGCTTGGAGATTCCCAACTGGTGGTAGCACCTAAGGATTAACCTAAAAATCACCCTGC
>NW_006922067.1:1057590-1071970 GCF_000298275.1 Orycteropus afer afer
AAAAAAAAAAAAAAAAAGAATTCCCACGTATATAGTAGAGCTCACAAGGGACAAGGTTGTAGTCACTTCTTGGCCACAGCCAGTTACCCAGAGGGAGTGAATAGTAGGACCTGTGGCTTAGGACCATAGTCCCAGGGGACAGCAAGCTCAATTGGCACACTACAGGAAATCATTGTTCCATATTCTACTTTGGTGATTAGTGACTGGAATCTTAAAAGCTTGCAAGTGACCAACTAGATGCAATTATGTATCTCTTTTCATCCAAAGCAACGAAAAATGAAGAAATCCAAAGACACATGGAAACAATTAGTCCAAATGACTGGTACACCATCCAATCCTCAGCCTATATGAGTATGAGACCAGAGAACTAGGTGGTGCCTGGATACCACTGTCAACCATTTGGAGAGGAAACCTCTGTAGGAGATCCTGGATAGAGTGGGAGGACAAAGTGGAACAAAACTCAAAATCATTAAAAAAAATAAATAAATAAGTAAGGACCAGGTTTGCTGGTCTGATAAAGCCTGATGGAACCACTGAGACTTATGGCCCCTAGCTTCCTTTCAGGTCTTGTTTTGAACCCACTCCCATGGCTTCCAGTCAAACAAAAGACAGGCATATGATCTGAAAATTTATATTAGGTAGATACCCTCTTTGGAGAGATAAATCGTGGGGAAATAGAAGGGCTGTGCATGCACAGGGAGACAGCGTGGGGGGCAGGAGTACATGGGAGGGAAGGATACAGGGAAGAGTTAACTATGGGGAGGAAGTGAGAGGGGAGAAGTTGCATTGTGGAAAATCATAGTCAATGTCATGAGACAAAGTGAATGTGAGCTTTTGTATGGAAAATGAATTTGCTCTGTAGAGTTTCACTCAAATTACAACAATTTTTTTTTAATTTTCATATCAATGATATATAAAAATTATTTTGTAGTATCAAGCATTTAGGAAGCATATCTGTGCAATATAGCTGAGGTAGTATATTGTTTTTTTCATATTATTATTATATTTTTATTTTAATTTAACTGCGTAGATTTTATTTTTAGTATAATATCAGCTATAAGAAATGGCATGCCTAATTCTTTTCTTCCCAGGATGTTATCTGATTGAAACACGTTAAATTACTGGGTGGAAATTTGTTCAACCATTCAAGGAAAATTATGATGAACATATAGGGCATATAATTAATGGGGAAAATTTGACTACAAGAAACAAAATAAAACAAATAACAGTTTCCATGGACTCTTATTCATGGCAACCTCATGTGTGTCAGAGCAGAACTGTATTCATTAGAGTTTTTAGTGGCTGCTTTTTCAAAAGTTGACCAGGCTATTCTTCTGAAGTTCCTCTAGGTGGAGATGGAATCAAACCTTTTCAAAGTTTTGATAAGAAGTAAAGTGAATTAACCATTTATTTGTACCATCTAGGAGCTCTGGTAGCATAGTGGCTAAAGCACTTGACTGCTAACCGGAAGGCTGGCAGTTCAAACCCAACAGCCACTCCTCGGAAGGAAGGTTGGCCAATCCTACTTCCCTAGTGATACTGCCTCAGAAACCCAAGGAGGGGTCGCTATGAGTTGGGGCCGACTCGACGGCACATAACAACAACAGGAATTCCATAACAATAAAAGTGGTGGTAGTGATTGTCATCAAAGTCTATTTCTTTCAGAAAGCATTTTACGCAAGTTAAAACACACATTTGTTTACATTATAAAAGTAACTTTCCCTGAACTTATATGTAAATAGAATACTAAAAAATTAATATATTCTGATAAGCACACACATTATGTATTCCATATATTTTATGTGGCTGTGTTTAAGGATTCTCCTGAAAGTCTATCTTTGTATATTAAGAATTTTTCAGTATAATCATATGTGATTATAAATATAAATGTATGCTGTACTTTTCTATCTTCCTATCTTTCTATCTGAATATAATATCCAGCTTTTCATAACGTATTTGGTGATATATGGATACACACCTACTGCTCATTTAGTGGTTAGGTTGCAAAGACTAGGTTGTTACATGAAAATTGGTATTATGCAAAAATGGAGGATGACTGTGTCATATCACAAAAATGAAGATGACTACATCATTACAGACCTGCCAAATTACACTATTATATAACTGCCAAACCACTGACAATGGTGGCCAAGGCGAATTGACATATAACCTTAACCATCATAGCCTTGGCATCTCACCTAATATCTTGGCATTCATTACTTCCAGAGATGCATATTTAGTGCACAAAATAGATCACAGATGTTTTAGTATTGTCATAAATGTGAAAGATCGGATAAAGAAATAGTCCCTAAGTGAGGAGTAAGTATAAACACATGACAAGTAAAAGATTCTTTGACACAGATAACATTAATATTTCATTTAAATTATATACATGAAGCCTTTCATTTATATCTTATGTTTTAATAAAGTTTCTCAGTTTAGTTCAGTAAGTTTTAAACCATTCAAAATCTTTGAAAATATTATCATATTTACTGGTATTTTCAAAATTTAATTTTGACCTTTAATAACTTTTAAGGATGAAAGTGAGACTTAAACATTTCTAAAGTACTGCATTTCTTTAAAATATAGGATAACAATATTTCAGCAGAACATAGAATTGACCCTGAGTTCTTTTTTAAGTTTAAGTCACAGTGCTCTTTTACAGAGCCTTTCATTAGAACCTTTTTGTCTAGTTCTCATATTTACTTTTCTTTTTAAAATAATCCAAAGTACTCTCAAGCATAATTTAAGTACTCTTTAATTTCAAAGTTTGACCACCATACTTGAGTATTATTCATGAATTTGTTTCAAGGGAATATAGGATTAAAAAAAGTAGAAAGAAGCCTAAATATGATTTGAAATCTAAAAAAGTTAAAAGTAAAATTGTTTTGAAGTTCTAAAACAAAATGTTTTATCTAATCTAATGAATTAAATATTTCATCAAACTCTATAACTCCCCAAACTAAAAGTGAAGAAAAACTTAAGGAATACAAAATGTAATAAATATTTAATATAAACTAAATCAAGGAAAAAAAAAAAAAAAAAGCAAAACAAAATGAAGAAACCCTAAGATTCACATGAGATACCATCAGAAGGAATCAACTTAATGTAATATATATAAATATATAACATTTAATATAAACTAAATTCAGCTTAACTACTGTGTATATAAACTGTTAGTGATATTTATTATACAACTTTTTGTTGTTATTATTAGCTTTCTGCAATAGAATACTAATGCTGTAAAGCTTTGTACACCTGGGTTCTCTGTACTAGATCAGAATCTGTTTTGAAAAGATAATACAGATTTGAAGACTAAGTCTATGCTCTACTGTAGTCATTTCTCATTGGAACAATTCTTAGGTTCAATTTGTAATACATGAAAACTCTAATAAAAATGAGCTAACAGCTATGGCACATCGTGAATTATTAAATTATATTAAACATTCACACATGTAAGAGAAAAAAAGACAATTTAAATGTCATTGCATAGATTTTAATTTTGTAGAAGTACAATGCTAGCATTTTTCAGGAATGACAAAAGCAGTTCTGACTATGCCTATTTTATATTCTTAACTAGTATTTAAAAATTATCTGCATTTATTCATTAGACTCTACAAGGAATATTTAAATATTCCCTACAACTACAGAATTAGTGACACCTGTAAAATTTAAAATGTGAACAGAAGGAACACTAAAAATAAATTAGAATCTGGAACACCATGAGTATTTTTAAAATGTCAAAGAATATAGTTAAAATTTAATAATTTAATACTAATAGGGTATTCACAGCATACTGCACATTTTAAAGATAAATAAAATCTTCACCAGAAGATCTGAATTCAATGTGGAAGCCAGACACAAACAAGATACCATTTTAAATTAAAATAAAAGTAAACTTGAAAATGCTTTTAATACTTTTAATTTAAACCTCAATGTCTATCCATAAAATAGTAGTCTTTACAAGACTATTTTGAATTATAGGTATGATTTACTTAGAACATCTTACGCATTTGCCATAGTAATATAGCAGGATTTTATGTCAAAGCAGTGTGTGTGTGTGTGAATGTGTGTGTGTGTGTGTGTGTGTGTATTTCTCTCCCTTTTACTTAGAGGTGCTATGTAAATGTAGTTTGAATAATGCATGATGATGCTAAGTAAGTTAATACCATTCTTTGTTCACTAAATCTTGTATCAGAATGCTATGTTTTATTTGTCCATAGGGAAATAGCCACTTTTTCTTTACCAAAAACCTGAGGCATTTGACTGCTAACCAGAAGGCTAGTGGTTCAAACCCACCAGCTACTCCTCATAAGGAAGATTGGACTATCTACTTCTGTAGTGATACCCTCTCAGAAACCCAAGGAGGAGCCCTATGAGAGTCGGATCTGACTCGATGACATTGAGGTTTTTTTTTTTTTTTTTTCTTAAAGACTGTATCAGGCTACATGTCTCAGAATGTGTCGGTACTAAAGGTAGCAAGACATCTAAGTGTATTTCTGGGACTAGTAGCTCAACCTCTGCACACAAGAGTTGATTAAGGTAACATTAATCTCAGAAGGACTCCCTGCATAGAACAAACAGTTAATAAGCCCAAATGCTAAACAAAAATTTGGAGGTTTGAGTCCACTCAGAGAGTCTCAGAAGATAGACTTCTGGTCTACTTCAGAAAAATCAGGCACTGAAAAACCTCTGAAGCACAGTTCTACTCTGACATATGTGGGATTGCCATGAGTCAAAATCAACTCAGTAGCTGGTATGTAACTATGGTATAACATAAGAAAGACCCAAACACATGCTTGCAAATTCAATGTTTTGTCTCCCAATGACTATAAAGAACATAGATTTCAGGGGATGAGAGAGCAAGAGTCCAGGGGACAACTTTGACTGGAGTGAAAATAGAGAAGGACCAGAGAAGAAGCTAAAGAAAGAGGGGTTTCAATCTGGAAGGATAGGAAAAGGTCCAGAACCAGTAACAAAGTGCCCTTGAATATAAATCCTACCTCAAAAATTTTCATGTCCTTGTAAATGTTACTTAAAGAGAAAATCGTTTAAAAAAAAAAAAAAAAAGCAATAAAGCAAAAGTTTTCCATATGCCTTAACCAAGGAGGAACTAATCAGAATTAATTGGATTTTCTTATGAAAGAGAGAAATGACAAACACACTTCTATTTCTCTAACAGGGTAAAACAACTTCTTTCAATTATTCTCTAGGATATAAAACAGTGTCACTTCCTTCTCCTCACTTTTGATAACTGTCATTCAGTTTTAGAGAGAGAGAATATGACTTTAGCATATTAAAATCCTCCTCTTCTTTAGCATTCATGACATAAAAGTAATGAAATTCAAACAGAAGCAGTTTTGATTAAAAGCATATTGCTTCATGTTAATAAGTTTAATGGATAGCTCTGACCTTTAAATTAAAAAACACATGCATGAATCAGCTAAATAGTAGGTCATCTGGCAAATATAAGTTCTGCTTCAGCTTATAAAGTCAAAACAGCTAACAAACATGAACTTGATGGGTAGCAAAGTAGTTCACACTATAGAAATAAAATATTTTCTTATTTTATTAAAATGCCAGCCTTTACTTGATGCAGTCACTAGTAGAAATTTCTTACATAAGTCTTGTAATTGTATAATGCAAAGATAAATTGAAAATATTTTTCTAGTATTTGGTATAATTTTTTTTTCTTTAATGTGTTTTTATTTCAAGGGATGATCAAGAATAATGACTATATGAATTTCCTGGCATAGTATACTATATGCAAATCAAAACTAAAGTCACTGCTGCTAAATCAATGTTGAATCAATCAACACTGCAGGATAAAGCAGAACTGTCTCATAGAGTTTCCAAGGCAGTAAACCTTTAAGGAAGAAGATTACTACATTGTTATCCCATGAGGCAGCTGTTAGGTTCAAACCACAGACCATTTGTTTTGCAGCCAAGTGCTTTCACACTGAATAATTGGGTCCACCTGTAACATCAGGATATGATCAAGAACCCCTGGTATTGAAGGAAGAAGTTCAAGCTTCTCTGAAGGCATTTGTGAAAAGCAAGTCCTCAGGAATTGATAAAATACAAATTGAAATGTTTCAACAAATGGATGCAACACTGGAAACCATGTCAAGA
Source organism: Orycteropus afer afer (assembly GCF_000298275.1). Lineage (NCBI taxonomy): Eukaryota > Metazoa > Chordata > Mammalia > Tubulidentata > Orycteropodidae > Orycteropus > Orycteropus afer. Next base: position 1,063,723 of record NW_006922067.1, read on the forward strand.
AATTTGAAACATAACTAAGTAGCCAAATGACTGAAAGAGATCCATGTTTGTGCCCATTCAAAAGAAAGGTTATTCAAGAGAATGTGGACATTATTGAACAACATCATTAATGTCATACAGAAGTCAAATTTTACTAAAGATAATTAAAAAATGCCTGCAGCAGTGCAGCAGGGAACTGCCAGAAACTCAAGCCAGGTTCAGAGGAGGTTGTTAAACAAGGAATAACACTGCTGATATCAGATATATCTTGGCTGAGAGTAGAGTATATCAGATTGATTTTTACCTGTGTTGTATTGACTAAGCAGAAGTATTAGGCAATGTGGATCCCAACAAATTAAGAATAGCATTGGTAAGAATAAAAATTCCAGAAGATCTAACTGTGCTTATGTAGAACCTCTACCTAGAGTGAGAGGCAGTTGTTCAAAAGAACAAGGGGATATTGTGTGGCTTAAAATAAAGAAAGTTGTGCATCAGGGTAGGATCCTTTCACCATACTTATTCAATCTGTATGCTGAGCAAATAATTTGAGAAGCTGTTTTATATGAAGGATATGACATCATGATTGTAGAAAGACTCATTAATAAACTGGAATATGCAGATTGGAATGATAAACAACATCATGATAAAAAGAGATAACATTGAAGTTATCAAAGATTTCATGTTACTTGGATTCACAATTGATACCCATGGAAGCAGCAGTCAAGAAATCAAATGACGTATTGCATTGGACAAATCTGCTGCAAATGACCTTCAAAATGTTAAAAAGAAGTCACTCACCTTGAGAACTAAGGTGTGCCTGACACCAGTCATGATATTTTCAGTGGCCTCATATGCATGTGAAAACTGAACAATGAGTAAGGAATTCAATACCATTGAATTTTGTGTTGGCAAAAAATATTGACTACTATATGGACTGACATAAAAATGAACAAATCTGTCTTGGAAGAAGTACAACCATAATGCTCCTTAGAAGAGGGCATGGCGAGACTTCATCTCACATATTTTGGACATGTTAACAGGAGAAACCAATTGCTGGAGAAGAACGTTATGCTTGGTAAAGTAGAGGGTCAGTAAAAAAGAAGAAGACCCTCAATAAGAGGGAATGACACAATGGCTACAAAAATGAGCTCAAACATAGCAACAATTATAAGTATGGTGCAGGTTCAGGAAGTGTTTTGTTTCCTTGTACAAAGGGTAACTACAAATCTTAATTGACTCAACGGAACTTATCAAAACCAAGAAAAATAATATCACTTATGTTTAATTTCTTTCAGAAAATTGAATTTGTTTAAAGAATTTCAGTGAACAGCCTGTGAATTGACCTTATTGAAGAAAATGGATAGAAGATAATATTTTTGATAATCTTCAAACTACTGCAAATTTTATATAAAGTCTAGCTTTTATTTTTCTAAAAATATTTATATAAACTGTCTAGATGCAAATGAACCAATCAAATTGATGGCTTCTGCTATATAATTTTTGCGCCAATTTTCCAAATAAAGATTTTCGATGAAAAAAATAATGTTTTGAAGGTATACAAACAACTTCCACCACTTATTCTTATTAGTATACAATTACTGAATAATTTCCATTCTACCCCACTATTTCTTTATCTCCAGAAGTGCAGAAATATGATCTACTGGTAATTCATAACAAAATTGGAAATTAATGAATTCATCTAGGATGGGTGTCCCCACAATATTTTTCTCTTTAATTATTTATAGTCCGTATATTTGTTATGAATTTTTACTATACAGAAATAGCATTTTTAGAAAACCAATTTGGTAAATTGAATTTTAAAATGAAACAGTCATGAATTTGCAAATTTCAATTCAGGCCAATAAATTTAAAATATATACATTTTTCTAAGAGATAGATGCTACAGTCTTAACTTCATGACTGCCTTTCAAAAATTTAAATCTGGATAAGTGATGTGGAGACTAGGCAATAAATTTACTCTGCAATTTTACAATATTCAGACCAGGAACTTGCTATGACCACCTTGTCTACAGGCTTACTGTTTGACTTTGCTGTGAAACTACATGGTTAAAAATCTAACACTAGTCGAATCAGTTATCTCTATTTTTATTGCCAGACTCAATTTGAAGAAAAGCACCCTAGCTGGGCATCAGCCAAGAGTTCACTGAAGGGAGTATTAATGAGACTGTTGGGAAGCAGGCAGTTATTTCTCCAGAGGGTGAAGTGTTACAAACTAGTGACCACAAAGAAGTTAAGGAAAAGACAAATGGGACTGTTCTTTTTCTAGCTGAGAGCATATCTTCCTGAGAACAATTTCTTAAGAGAAATAAGAGTTCTGCTGTGATAAATATTACCCAGGAAGGCCTTCATCTCTTGCTTTCTTCCAAGGTTAGACATCAAAAATTCACTTAATGAGCTTTAGTAGCTCCTTTAGGTGAAAATGGGTTCAGGGAATTGAGAATTTTGTATCCATAAGCTTCATTTTTCTAACTTTCGTATCTCCCTCATATTTCACAAATGAAGAACTTGAAGTCACAGTAGATATATAACTTGCTCAAATGGCAACTAATTTTAGAAGTAGAGACAAGTCTAAAATTTATTCCATCTAAGTTCTAGTCCAAAGCTCTTTCTCCTTTAATTTCTTTCTCTATGATCCTCATATTATTTATGAAAAGTATGCTGCCATATTGGTCAGAACAGAAACTCTTGTGAGACTACTGAACGTGAAAGGCTCCACCTGATCATAGTACTGATAATAATTTCACTAGCTAATTTTGTACTAAATTTATAGTGAGAACATTGCATATGTTCTTTGAAACCATTGTCACTTTCCTGTCTTGCAGATGAGAAAACTGGGAGTTAGAAAACATACTGTTATGTCAAAGGCCACATTCTTAATTCACAATGTTTAATTTGATAGTAAGTGAAAATGTATCAAAAACCTTAATTATTCAGGGTCATGTCTTTTCATGTCACCAACTCTAATAATTTAATTCAATAATAACTTTTTTTTTGTAGTAAGCACATTGACTTTGTTGTTGTTGTTGTTATGTGTCATCAAGTCGGTCCCGACTCATTGACTAGCAATAAATAATAATGTCTTACTGTGTTGTTTTTAGTTGCCCTCAAGTTGGCTCTGATTCATGGCAAATTCATGTATTTTAAAACATATTCCCAGATCCTGTGCCATCTTTATGGCCATAGGTATGTTTGACTCCATTGTCATTTTGTCAATCTATCTGCAAGTTTCTTTAATTCTTCCTGACTTCTGCTTTATCAAACATGATGTCCTTTCCTGGCAACTGGTTCTTCACTGATGATGTGTTCAAAGTGAGAAGTCTCATTATAGTTACTTTTAAGGAGCATTCTGATCATTTCTTCAAAGATTGATTTGTGAATTCTCTACATAAACCAAAAGACAGTCCACTCAATATTCTTCACCAATACTACAATTAAAGTGCATTAGTTCTTCCTCTGAATTATTGTTTTTTTATCAATTTAAAAATTAAAAAAAATATGTTTTTAAAAATTGTTTAGTTTACACATGGATATGAGACAATTGAAAGGAACATGGCTTAGGGAAGGCACACCTTAGTCATCAAAGTGATATTATTTGCTTTAAAAACTTTATAAAGAAGTCATTTCCAGCAGATTTGTCCAATGCAATACATTTTTTGATTTCGTGATACTGCTTCCATGGATGCTAGATGTTGATACAGTAGAATTAAATCATTGGCAACTTCAGTTTTTTTTTTGTTTGTTTGTTTTGTTTTGTTTTGTTTTTTTCCCCTTCCCTCCATTTATCATGATATTGCTTATAGGCCCAGTTACAAGGATTTGAAATTTTTTCTCTCTCACTGATGTTGATGCTATGATCTTCTTCATATAATTCAGTTTCTTGGATTATTTGTTCAATATACAGAATGAACAACTAAAGTGAAAGGCTACACACCTGTCACACATTTTCTCAAATTTTAAACCACACATTACCCTCTTGTTTGAACTACTGCCTCTTGATTTATACACATATTCCACATGTGCACATTTAAGGGTTTTGTAAATTCCATTCTTCTCAAATGTTCCCCATATTTTTTTTAATAAGCCACACAATCAGATTCCTTCATGTACTCAATAAAATGCATGTAAACATATTTCTGGTAATCTCTGCTTTTAGCCAAGATCTATCTGATATAAGCAATAATACTCTTCACTCCACATCCTCTTGTAAATACAGCTTTAATTTCTGGGAGTTCCCTCTAGCTGTATAGCTTCAGCTGTTTTTAAGTTATCCGAAGCAAAATTTTGTTAGCATGTGATATTATAAAATGCTTCCTCTCCTCCTTGAGGTTTTGTGCCATCAAATCAATTCTGTCTGACTCATAGTAACCCTATAGAACAGAGTAGTAGAACTCCCCCATAGGGTTCCTTAGGCTGTAATCTTTACAAAGGAACATTGGTGACATAGTTGTTAAACTCCGGGTTGCTAATTGAAAAGTTGGCAATTCGAACTTACTCAGCTGCTGCTTAGGAGAAAGAGCTGGTGATCTGCTCCCATAGAGAAAACCTTATGGTGCAGCTCCATTCTGTCCTATAGGCTCACAATGAATCATAAGCAACTCAATGGCAACTAACATTTCCAAGAATCTTTACAGAAGCAGATTGTTGAGTCTTTTGCCTCACATAACAGCTGGTGGGTTCAAACTATTGACCTATCAGTTAGCAGCCAAGTGTTTAACCATTACCCCACCAGATCTCCTTTCTCCCCTACCTTTCTACAACTTTAATCAGGTTTTGTTTATAATAATAGGGATTATAGCTGAAGGAACTACAAAACCCATGCCCTATTTAAGAAGATGTATTGGGGGCAATCCAAAGACAGCAGAGGAGAGAATTATAGGGACCCTACAGGAAATTTTAGCCTCTGAGACAAGCAACTAGAGCAAGCAGTAAAAACCTCCTAACTTGTAGCCAGATAAACATCAAACCTAACACTAAAGACTTATCAACCTGAGTTCCTTTGATATAATACATTATATTTGGCTTTCAACAAACAACTACAAGAATGCTACATGAAAAACAGACTTAAGAAGGAAAGCAAACATCAGAACCAGATTCAGAGATTTGAGAATTATCAAACTGGGAATTTAAAATAACTATAATTAATATAAGGAGCTCTGGTGGTGTAGTGGATAAAATGTTTGGCTGCTAATCAGGCAAGTGTTTCAGACCCATCAGCTGCTCCATGGAAGAAAGATGACACAGTTTGCTTCGGTAAAGATTTATAGCCTTGGAAACCCAGTGTGAGTCACTGTGTGTCAGAATAGACTAGATGGCAGTAAGGTTTTTTTGTTTTATTTTTATGATTGATGTATTTAGTTCTCTAATAATAGTATACTGAAATGTGTTAGTTTATGGATAAATGAAATGAATTACAGCAGCATTAAAAAGGCAAGAGAGTAATTGAGAATACCATGTTTTAAGTTCCCTGCGCTACATATGAATTGGTATAGTATTTTTTGAAAGTTAACATAGAGTAGTTATACATATATAATACAAACTATAGAGCAACAACTAAAAATTAAAAAAAAAGTAAAATTCTAAGAGAAGAGAAATAATTGAATCATATAAAATGATCAATAAAAAACAGAGTAGGCAAATGAAGCATGGAAGACAAAAAAGAAAAAGCAAAAAATGAAGATCAAGGCACTGAATAAAGAGTGGTTGCAAGTATGGCAGGTGTTAAATCAATTTTATCAATAGTTATCTTAAATGAGGATGGTTTAATAAACTAATTTGAAACAAATACTTTCAGAGTGCATAAGAACAAGATTTGCGTATGTGTTGTCTACAGGAAACTCACTTTATACATAAAAACACAGATAGATATAATATAAAATGATAGAGAAAAATATATCATGCTAACATCAATCAAAAGAAAGCAGGAGTAGCTATACTCATTTCAGACAAAAAAAAAATTAACGCATGGAAAATTTTCAGATATAAACAGAGTGTTGTATAATAATAAAGGGGAACATGCCTGTGATAGTTGGAGATGTGTGTCAACTTGGATGGACCACAATTCTGTGTGGTTTAAGCAGTTGTGATGTGTTTATTCTCATGATGGGATCAGACGAATATGTTTTGAGCAGCCAATCCATAGAAAGGGAGCTCCAGCATCCTTGAAGACTGCTATGATTGCTATTTTATGTAAACTTGATTTGACAGTAGGAACTGCCCTAATTGAACTAAGACACTTAACTACTATGGGGCTGATTGGACCCAGTGGTAGTGGGGCCAAGTGGCAGCAGTTAACTGACAAAGGCAAGGTGGGCGTGGTTACGATAATGGACAGCAGAGTCAGAGCAGTAATCAGAAAAGTCAGACTCGTGTGGACTTATGGCATTGGTCCAGCACATGATGGTCCTGGTAGTGAAATATGTGGCAAAACTACTAAATATTTACTTGATCTGTATAGACAGAAGAATTCTAGGTCATGTGAACAGCAGCCTAGACTGAATCACCAGAATACAGAGTCATGACCTCTCAATCAATTCTCAGACATGAGTCAGTTTACAGACCCACAACCCCTTGAATAAAGGGGAGGCTGAGTTCTTTTGAGGAAGGATCCCTCTACATTGCCAAAAACCTATAATGTCAATCTTTCTCCCAGCCTTCCCCAAAGGGATCTGAGGCCTTTTATGACAGTGACTGTTCATTGGGGAAAAGGAAATAATCAGAATTTTTAGGGATTACTGGACACTGGCTCTGAACTGACACTAATTCCAGGAGACCCAAAGTGTCATTTTAACCCACCAGTCAGAGTGGGGGCATATGGAGGTAAAGTTATTGATGGAGTCTTGGCTAAGGTGCATCTCACAGTGGGTCCAGTGGGTCCTTGAACCCATTCGGTAGTGATCTCCTCAGTTCCAGAATGCATAATGGGAATAGATATACTGAGCAATTAGCAGAATTCCCACATTGGGTTCCTGACATGTGGAGTAAGGGCTATTATGGTAGAAAAAGCCAAGTAGAAGCCATTAGAACTGCCTCTATCTACAAAAATCATAAACCAAAAGTAATACCACATCCCTGGAGGATTTGCAGAGATTACGGCCACCATCAAGGACTTGAAGGATGCAGGGGTGGTGATTCCCACCACATCCCCATTTAATCACCTATTTGGCCTCTGCAAAAAACAGATGGACCTGGGAGAATGACAGTAGATTATTATAAACTTAATCAGGTGGTGACTCCAATTGCATTTGCTGTTCCTGATGTGGGTTAATTGATTGAGAAAATTAGTAAATCTAGTATTGATCTGCCCAATGCCTTTTTCTTGATACTAATTTCCAAGGGCCCTCAGAAACAGTTTGCCTTCAGCAAGCAAGGCCAATAGTATACTTTTACAGTGCTTCCTCAGCGGTATATCAACTCCCTGGCACTATGTCATAATTTAGTCTATAGGAATCTTGATCACCTTTTTCTTCCACAAGACATCACACTGGTCCATTATATCAAAGACATTATGCTGATTGGACTTAGTAAGGAAGAAGTATCAATGACTCCAGGCTTATTAGTGAGACATATGTGTGCTAGAGGCTGGGAAATTAATGCAATAAAAATTCAGGCAACTTCCACCTAAGTGAAATTTCTTATGGTGCAGTGGTGTGGGGCATGTCAAGATATTCCTACTAAAGTGAAGGATAAGTTATTTTATCTGACTTCCCCCACAACTAAAAAGGATTCACAATGTCTGGTGGGCCTCTTTGGAATTTAGAGACGACAACATGTCCCTCATTTGGGTGTGTTGCTGTGGCCTATTTATCAAGTGATTCAGAAAGCTGCTAGTTTTGAGTGGGGACCAGAACAACAGAAGGCTCTGCAACAGGTTCAGGTTGCCGTGTAGGCTGCTCTGCCACTTAAGCCATATAATCTGGCTGATCAAAAGGTGCTTGAAGAGTCTGTGGTAGATAGAGATGCTGTTTGGAGTTTTTGGCAGGTCCCTATTGATGAATGGCAATGCAGATCTTTAAATTTTGGAATAAAGCCCTGCCATCCTCTTCAGATAACTACTCTCCTTTTGAGAAACAGCTTTTGGATTTTTACTGGGCTTTAGTAGAGACTGAATGCCTAACCATGGGCCACCAAGTGACCATGAGGCCTGAGCTGCCCATTATGAACTGGGTGTTGTCTGACCCACAGAGTCATAAAGTTGGACATGCACAGCAGCACTCTATCATTAAATGGAAGTGGTATATCAGAGATTGGG
>NW_006922067.1:1072162-1083292 GCF_000298275.1 Orycteropus afer afer
TTCTGCATGATATGCAGGCACCACTAGAAAGTGGACAGCGGTAGCACTGCAGCTTCTTTCTGGGACTTCCTTAAAGGACAGTGATGAAGGGAAATCCTCCCAATGGGCAGAACTTCGAGCCATGCATATGGCTGTTCACTTTGCATGGAACAAGAAATGGCCAGATGTGCGATTATATACGGATTCATGGGCTGTGGCAAACACCTTAGCTGGATGGTCTGGGACTTGGAAGGAACATTATTGGAAGATTGGTGATAACGATGTTTGGGGAAGAAGTATGTGGATAGATCTCTCTGAATGTGCCAAAGGAGTAAAGGTATTGTGTCTCATGTGAATGCCCACCAAAAGGTGACCTCAGAAGAGGAGGACTTTAACAATAAGATGGATAGGATGACACATTCAGTGGAAACCAGCCATCCTTTTTCCTCAGCTACTCCTGTCATTGCTGAATGGTCTCATGAACAAAGTGGCCATGATGGCAGGGATGGAGTTATGCGTGGGTTCAGCAACATAGACTCCCACTTCCCAAGGCTGATTTGGCTACCTTCACTGCTGAGGGCCAATCTGCCAGAAGAAAGACCAACACTGAGTCCGTGATATGGAACCATTCCTCGGGATGATCAGCCAGCAGTCTGGCAGCAGGTTGATTACATTGGACTACTTCCATCATGGAAAGGACAGTGTTATGTTCTTTCTGGAATAGATACTTATTCTGGATATGGATTCACCTTCCCTGCACACAATACTTCTGTCAAAACTAACATCCGTGGACTTACAGAATGCCTTATCCACCATTATGGTATCCTACACAGCATTGCTTCATATCAAAGGACTCGCTTCACAGCAAATGAAGTGCGGCAATGGTCCTACACTCATGGAATTCAGTGGTCTTACCATCTTCTCCATCATCCTGAAGCAGGTGGCTTCATAGAATGATGGAATGGCCTACTGAAAACACAGTTACGGTGCCAGCTAGGTGGCAATACCTTGAAGGGTTGGGGCAATGTTCTCCAGTAGGCTGTATATGCTCTAAACCAGCATCCAATCAATATATGGTTCTGTTTCTCCAATAGCCAGGATTCATGGGTCTAGGAACCAAGGGTTGGAAACAGGAGTGGTACCACTCACTATTACCCCTAGTGACCCACTCAAAAATTTTTTGCTTCCTGTCCCTACTACCCTATCCTCTGCGGGTCTGGAGATCTTAGTCCTAAAGGGAGAAACACTCCCACTTGGAGACACAATACTGATTTTTTTGAACTGGAAATTAAGAATGCCACCTGGCCATTTTGGCTTCCTCATGCCTTTGTATGAACAGACAAAGAAGGGTGTGACTGTACTATCCAGTTTGATAGATCCTGATTACCAAGGGGAAATTGAATTGACATTACATAATGGAGGTAAAGAAGAATATGTCTGGAATACAGGAGATTATTTAGGTCGTCTCTTAGTACTACCATGCCCTATGATTAAAGTCAATAGAAAATTACAGCATCCCAATTCTGATATGAATGCTAATGGCCCAGACCTTTCAGGAATGAAGGTTTGGGTCACCCCACCAGGCAAATAATCATGACCAGCTGAGGTGCTTGCTGAAGGCAAGGGAAATACAGAAGGGGTGGTGGAAGAAGGTAGTTCTGAATATCAGCTATGACCATGTGGCCTGTTGCAGATATGAGGACCGTGGTTGTTATATTTCTTCCTTGTATATATGCATCAAATATTTTTGTTTCCTTCTGTTAGGGACTGTGAAATGTAAATAAGGTTAACACGATTCAGTTGTATGTGTGTTAGCATATCATGTTAGGCACAAATATGACTTTATAATTGTCCTTATTTAGAGATTATATATGGTTAACAAGATGTGTGCAACTGTCAGGTTGACAAGGGGTGGACTGTGATAGTTGGAGCTGTGTGTCAATTTGGCTGGACCACAATTCTGTGTGGTTTAAGCAGTTGTGATGTGGTTATTCCCATGATGGAATCAGATGAATATGTTTTGAGCTGCCAACCCGTTGAAATGGAGTTTCCTTAGTGGTGTGGCCTGCTTTCAGTATATTTATGGACATCCTGGGAAAAGAGACACTCTTCACTCTTCTGTGGATCAGAATTCTGTTGTGCTGCCTACAACTGTCTGTGAGCGAACAATCCACCATTCAGCCTAGAGATCTTACGTTCATCATTCATTGGAGTCAACAGCCAGTATACTGCCTGCCAATCTTGAAATCCTCAGGCCCTGTAGCTGTGAGAGTCAGGAAAAGCCTCCAGCTTGATGTTTGATCCAAGAACTTTGGACTTGCCAGCTTCTATAAGTGTGTGAGTCATTTTCCTAACATAAGTTTGTCATTGTATATATAAGCTTTACTGGTTTTGTTTCTCTAGAGAACCCAGTCTAACACAACACCTAACTGCAGAGTATCCAAATACCTGAAACAAAAACTGATACAAATGCAAGGACAAATAGACAAATCCACTAATATAATCTGAGAATTAAACACCTCTCTATCAATATTGACAGTGTAATGCAGCAGACAGAAAACAAGTAAGGATATAGTTAAACTAATTAGGATCATCAATCAACTGGATCTAATTGACATTTATAGAATACTGCTTTCAGAAAGAGCAGAAAACACATTTTCTTAAGCTCACACATATTATTCACCAATGTAGATTGTATCCTAAACTATAAAATACACCTTAACAAATTGAAAACACTAGGAAATATATAAAGTATGCTGTCAGATCACAATAGAATTAAACTAGAAATAAATAATAGTAAGATAACTAGAAAACCTCTAAATAACACATAGAGGAAAGGAGAAGCATAAAAAGGCATCTGAAAAATATAATTTTATCTAACTAAAAGTAGAACTTATCAAAATAATTGGGATGTAATAAAATCAATGTTTATAAGAAAAGGTATAGCATTGAATGCATATGTTAGAAAAGACTATGCAAAATTAGTAATCAAAGCTTATACCTTAATAGAATAAGTATAAAAAAAAAGATAAGAAAAATTAGTATATAAAATAATTAAATTTAAAAGATGAAGTCAGTAGATGAAATAAATGAAAATAAAATCTAGTGATTTGAAAAGATAAATAAATTTATAACCTCCAGCCAGACTAATAAAAAAAGAGAGAAAGAGAAGGAGAAAGAAAGAGATGATACAAATTACTAGTATTAGACATGAAAGATACCCATCGCTCTGGTTCCACGGACCTTAAAAGAATAGGAAAGGAATAATTTGAGAACTCTAGGTCCAGATATTTGATAACTTAGATGAAAATGACAGATATTTTGAAAGACACCATCTATTGAAACTCACAGAATTATAAATACATAGTTTGAATAAGACTTTATGTATTAAATAAATTTAATCTGTAATTAATAGCCTTCCAATACAGACAATAGCAGGCCCAGATGGTTTCACTGGTGAATTCTACAAAACATAGAAGAAATTATATCAATTACCTATAATCTTTTCCATAAAACTGAAGCATATTGAATATTTCCTACTTCATTAATTGAGGGCAACGTTATCCTAATTTTAAATTTGACAAAATTATTATAGGAATGAAAAATCATAGATAAATATATTTCCTAAAAAAAGATGCAAAAGTCCTCAGGAAAATATTAGTAGAGCAAATTTAACAATATATAAAAAGAATGATACACCACAACCCAATAGGCATTGTCTCTGATATTCAAGTTTTGTTCAACATTAAAATCAATTAATTGAATTCAGTTATCAATATATTAAAGTGAAAAATTATATGAGAATATAAATAGATGAAGAAAAGCATTTGATGAAATCTATAGCTATTTATGTTAAAAACTCTCAAAATGAGAAATATAAGGAACTTCAGTAACTTCATAATAAATATATAAAGAAATCCTACACTTAACATAGGGCTTATTAGTGAGAAAATTCCTATATTTCCTTAAGATCAGTAAAAATGCAAGAAAGCCTTTTCATCACTCTTATTCAACATTGCACTAGAATTAATGAATAAATTAAAACAAACTAAAAAGGAAATAAATTATAAAGATTGTAAAACAAGAAATAATTTTTGGTTTGCAGATACATGAAGATTTATGTAAAAAGTCTCAAAGTATCAATAAAAAACACTGGCTGGAGTACCATGTAGGGTTAATATAAATACCAATTGCTTCCCTATATAGCAGTAATGAATAATTGGAAATTAAAATTAAAAACACAACACCATTTACCTTAGCAACAAAAATAACATTGGTATATATGTAGCAAATGTACAACATATATATGAGGAAAACTACAAAATTTTGATGAAAGACATCAAATAAGTTCTAAATAAATGACAACTTAATTGGTGTCCTTTAAAAGGAAAAGTCAATTGTAGATAAGCATGAATATATAATATTTTCAGTATATATTCAAAATCTCAACAAGGTATGTTGTCAACATTAACAACTCAATTTTAAAATTTGTTTGGAGTGACAAAGGATGAAGATTAGACACCACAATGTTTTTAAAAAATGAGAATAAAGCTGACAACACCTGACACAAAAATTTACCCTAAAGCTATAATGTTAAGAGATTGTTGTACTGATAAAATATAAGAAAAAATAGAAGAATGAAACAGAATAAATCAAAACCAAACTCACTGTCATTGAGTCAATTTTGACTCATAGCAACCCACATTAGGTTTGGAAGGCTGTGAATCTTTACTGAAGCAGACTACGTCATCTTTCTTCCATGGAGCAGCCGGTGAGTTGGAACAAGTGACTATTGGTTAGCAGCCAAATTCCTTAACCACTACACCAGGAGAGCTCCTTATAGAAGAGAATGGAAGCCTATAAATAGACTCACACATATGGTTGAATTATTTTTGACAAAGTAAAATAAATACAATGGAGAAAAGATAATTTATTTGACAAATGACACTAGAATGACTGGACATTCATGGCAAAAAAAAAAAAAAATCTAAACCTAGAGATTACATTGTTCAGAAAAAATAATTCAAAATGAACCATAGACCTAAAGGTAAGACAATGCTTGAGGAAGTTCTAGAAGATACCAGAGGAGAAAATCTAGATGATCCAGTTTGGCAATATGTTTCAGATAAATCATCAAAAGTACAATTCATTAAAAAATAATAATAATAATAAATGAAACATTGGCTTTCATTAAAATTATAAAGTTTAACCCTTTGAAAGACATTATTAAAAGAATGAAAATATAAGTCACAGACTGGGAGAAAGTATTTGCAAAACACACATAAGAAAAAGGGCTTGTATCAAAAATATACAAATAACTTTTGAAATCAACAGTAAATAACAAGCAACTTGTTTCAAAGAAATAGGCAAAAGATTTATCAGACACCTCACAAAAGAAGTTTTGCAAATGAGCATATCAAAAAATGCTCAATATCATATATTAGTGTTGTTGTTAGATGTCTATTGAGTCAATTCTAACTCCTAGCCACCTCATATAGAGCAGAACAAAACAATGCCCAGTCCTGTGTCATCCTCACTGTCATAGCTATGCTTCAGCCCACTGTTGTAGTCACTACGTGAACGCATCATTTTGAGGGTCTTCCTCTTTTTCACTGACTGTCTATTTTGCTAAGCATGATGTCTTACTCCAGAGAAGGGTCACTCTTGATAATGAGTCCAAAGTAGAAGAGGCAAAGTCTCCCTATCCTTGCTTCTAAGTAATATTCTGGTTGTATTTCATCCAAGACAAATTGTTGTTGTTGTTGTTGTTCTACAGTCCATGGTACATTCTACATTCTTTGTCAATACTCCATTAGTTTTAAATACAAATAACAGTAAGGTACCACTATGAACCTATTAGAATGGCTAAAATGAAGACCATTGACAATACAAAATACTAGCTGGCAGTTCAAACCCACCAGCCACTCCTCGGAAGGATGATGGGGCAATCTACTTCCGTAGTGATACTGCCTCAGAAACCCAAGGAGGAGTAGCTATGAGTCGGGTCAGACTCGACGGCACATAACAACAACAATGAGTATCTAGAAAAATAGGCAATCATTCATTGCTTGTGAATGCTAAATGATACATTCACTTTGAAGATATCATGGCTATTTCTTAACTAGCTAATCATAGACTAATACGCAATCCAGTACTCATATTCTTTATATTTACTGAAATAAGTTAAAAACTTATATCAAAACACATACAGAAGCACAAAGTTACACAAAATGTTTACAGCAGAATTATTCATAATTTCCACAATTTAGAAGCAACAAAGATGTCTTTCAATAGGTGAATTAACAAATGAACTGTGATAAATTCATACAATGGAATGTTATTCAGGAATAAAGAGAATGAAATATAAAGTAAAGGAAAAAAATGGAGGAATCTTGAATGCATATTGGTAAATGAAAGAATTTAATCTGAAAGGCTATATATAGCATTATTCCAAATATATGATATTCTAGAAAAGGCACAACTGTATAGAGAATAAAGCAATCAGTGGTTGTCAGGAATTTGAGCAGAGGGAAGAAGTGATGAATAAGCATGACACATGAGATTTTAGGGCAGTGAAATTATTCTGTGTGATACTCTAATTGTTGATACATAATAGTATGCATTTGTAAAAAAAAAAAAAAACATAGAATTGTACAAGAAAGAAATGTGAACCCTCTGGTAGCATAGTGCCTAAAGCACCTGACTGCTAACCAGAAAGCTGGCGGTTCAAACCCACCAGCCACTCCTCAGAAGGAAGGTTGGGCAATCTACTTCCGTAGTGATACTGCCTTGGCAACCCAAGGAGGGGTTGCTATGAGACGGTTCCAACTCAAGGGCACATAACAACAACAACAACAGCTAAATCTATGGAATTTAGTTCATAATAATGTATCATTTGGATCATCATTTATAAAAAAAAAAAAAAAATCATACTAGTGCAAAACCAAAAAAAAAAAAAAAGCTCACTGCTGTCAAGTTAGATTCCACTCACACCACCCCTCATTGGTTTTCCAAGACAGTATCACTACAGAAGTAGATTGTTCAACCTTCCTTCCAAGGAGTGGCTTGTGGGTTTGAACTGCCAGCCTTCTCATTAGCAGTCAAATGCCTTAGGCACTACACCACAAGGTGTTAATAAATGGGGAAACTGTGAGTGTGAAAAGGGAATACATGAAAACTCACTGTATTTTATGCTCAATTTTCCTGTAAACCTAAAGTTATTCTTAAAAAATAATAATAATAAATCAATTAAATAGAAAAAATAATCAATTTATAATTTACATTTATTCTTGGGGAGTAGTCTTTCAAGGGGCTGAATTAATATACTTATCAGAGCCCTTTACCTGGAGAAAAGTGGAGCATTGTTTTTTGTCTGTCCATACTTCAAGACTGACAACAGTACTGCATAGAATTTTAGCTTTTAAGTCTGCTTCATTTCTCTCTCTCTCTCCACATTTGGCTCTCTTAGGAACAATAGAAAGCATAAGACAATAAAGGACATCAGTTTTGGAACCTCAATTATTTGTGCTTCTTTACTTTTTTGCATCCTTGGTCCCTAACTGCTTTGATATCCCTAAACTATTTTTATTACATTAACACCGTGATAAGGAGCTCTGATGGCCATAGTGCCTAAGGCATTTGACTAATAGCCAGAAGGCTGGTGGCACAAACCCACCAGCCACTCTTTGGAAGGAAGATTGGGCAATCTACTTCTGTAGTGATACCACCTCTGAAACCCAAGGAGGGGTCACCATGAGATGGGTTCCATTCGAGGTAGTGAGTTTGGTTTGGTTTGGTTTAACACCATGCTATTGCTGGAAGATTGTAGCCTCTTCTCCATTATCTACAAAAAATCAGAAAATTCTTGTAAAGGAAAAGTGGATTCAAGTATCTAGCTTAAATCATCAAACTAGGACTTGAGTTTCTAATATACCAGAAAAAAATAAAAATTTGTTGATTTGAGCTAGATATTTTAAACCACTTTTCCTCTAGGACATTTTCTGATTGTTTGTATATCATGGAGGAGAGGCTGCAGAGTTAAGTAGAAACAAAATATGCATAAAACTGACCAAACTTATTTTATTTTATTATTTTATAAATTGTTCTGTTTGTTTTTCTTCATAGGATTTTCTGCCACATATTATCATCGTAGCCAGAATCCATCCTGACATTTTGAATGTGACATTTGCTTTGTTTTCATTACAATAATACCTATTAATGGTCATATTAGAGTCCTGACTTCAGAATTTCACTCTGCTTTGATAGATCCTCTCACTTGACAATCATATGATGTATTGTCTTTAGGAATTGGAACTCCAGCATAAATATAAGTGCTAACATGGACTTTTTTTGTTAATACTTGCATTTACTGCCCATTGATACACTATATAGGCTTTTTCTGGAATGTATGCCCTAGCTTATTGCTATATAATGGGATTCCATTCTTTTTGTACAGTATGATTTTTAATTGCCCCAAATTACATTTCAGTTTGCTAACTGTGACCTTAGTTCTGTCACTTATTTTGGACTAAGTTATGTCACTTTAGGACCAGTAATCCTGTTGTATTAAACCACCATCCTTGAACAGGCTTAGGTTTCCTCTCTTCCATCAGCCTTACACTGAGGAACAGGCAAGCCCCATGGATGAGCCTTTCTAGATTTTTATACTTTTTGCTCAAATATCATTTTAACCCTCATGTAACCTCTATATTTATAAGGTTCTCTATCCAATAAGTTCTTATGCCAAATATTATTTCTATTCTTACTCACTCAACTCAAAATGATCTGTCCACATTATAAAGGGAGGTTTCCTTTCCCTGAGACTTCATGTTTCTCATGTGGACCATGTAAGACCACAGACCCCTCACTTCTTCTACATTACTTTCTGAGGGAAAGAGAAGTGGTTTATTTGATTGGTGAATTTAGATGTATAAGTGGAAAAAAAAAAAAAAAACTTTATCGTAGTTGTTGGTGGTAGTGGTTGTATTGCTTTTGGTCAGTTCCTTCTATATGAGAAATATCCAAGTTTCCTGTGGCAGCCCTGTAGTTGTACAACTGTCTGTGTTATCCTGTAGGGAAGTTTCTTCATAATCAGAGATAAAATGTTAGCAAATTTATTTTGTCATAGATCTAATACCACATTTTCAAACACAGTTCTCAAAGCTCTGTTTGTCTGTTAGTGAAAGCGAGAAAGAAAGGGTTTTGTTTGATTATTTGTTTTTTTCTGTTTTATACATTACCCACTGCCATTGAGTCAATTCTAACCCAGCACCTTCCATTTGGTTTCTGAGGTGGTAAATATTTACAGAAGTAGATAGCCTAGTGTTCCTCCTGCAGAGTGGATGGTGAGTTTGAACCCCTTAATTGGTCATGGCGCACAATAATTCTAATTATTTTATTACATTTCTTTAATTTATTTTATATATGTTTCTTTCTACTTCTTCTTTTTTTTTTCTCTCCATCTATTTCTTAAAAAAAAAAAAAATTACTGAACATCCAGAAGAATAGACCTATATCTTCTAATATAGAGTTTGTATCCTGTGGGTGAAAAACTAACCAAATCAATGCTGCCTACTCAACCTGACTTATTCCTATTCAATAGCACACAGTAGCATTCCCCTACAGGGTTTCTAAGGCTATAATCTTTATGGAAGCAGATAGCCACATCTTTCTCCTACAAAGTGGCAAGTGGATTTGACTCACCAACTTTAGATTATCAGCCAAGCACTTTAACTACTTCTCCACCAGTGTTCCTTCTATGGATGAGAAAGGGGCTAGTTAAATAATAAAACCAGAATGTTTATTCAGTGATGTTGTTCTTGTTGTTAGGTGCCCTTGAGTCGCCTTCGATTCATGGTGACCCCTCCTTGGGTTTCCGAGGCCGTATCACTACAGAAGTAGATTGCTCAATCTTCCTTCTGAGAAGTGGCTGGTGAGTTTGAACCTGGAACCTTCTAGTTAGCAGTCAAGTGCTTTAGGCACTGCTCCAAGGACATGTCCTAATATCATACACGAGAGGATCCTTGCTCAGATTGGATGAGTGTGACATCAGGAAGGTTTCTCTGGGGAAGTACCTTTTGACCTGAGATAGCCAGGTTTTTTTTTTGTTTTGTTTTGTTTTGTTTTTTTTGAGCAACATAACAAATATGAGTATTATTGCTTCATTTGACTCATTCTTCTCCTTGTATAACCTAGTGAATGGTAAAAAATCAGATGTTGTTGTTGTTGTTATGTGCCGTGGAGTCAGCCCTGACTCATAGTGACCCCTCCTTGGGTTTCCGAGGCAGTATCACTACGGAAGCAGGATTGCCCAACCTTCCTTCCAAGGAATGGCTGGTGGGTTTGAACCTCCAGCCTTCTGGTTAGCAGTCAAGTGCCTTAGCCACTATGCTACCAGAGCTCCCAAAAAATCAGATAAGAAATATTTTTAGCTTTGTGATATCTGTCTCAATTGCACAATTATGCCATTGTAGCATGAAAGTAATCATAAGTAACATGGAAATGACTGATTATAGTTGATTCACGTAAGTATATTCATAACAAACTGTTAAGCTGATCCCTGGTGTGTCCCCATATTATGTTACATTGTTTATTTCCTACTGTGCCCCAGTATTAACTTACACTGTTTATTTCTACTGAATTTCTTATACTAAAATTCTTTACATGAAATATTTAAATCAAGAACTTAAAGCACATTTCAAAAATTTTAAGTAATTAAAGGACTATACATTTGTAACTTTTGAATTATATTTGTTCATTGATATTCATCCTACTGCATATATTTAAAAGAAACAAATGCTTTTTTCTGCTGAGGATTATCTTTTCTTTCAAATAGAAGTTATTCCCAAGAGCAAAAATTTTGTTTTCAGTGGCTTTTTAATCACTGCTTACCTTAACTTTAACGAGAAGTTGCAAAAAGAAGTGTTTTTCAAAGTGTATTTCATAGAATACAGATTCCTTGAGATACTACATTAAACAGTAACTCAAATAAATTTGCCAATCACTATGTAACCGAAAAAATTTAAGCCTCGAGTTGCAATATTGAGAGATTCTATGGGAAAAATATTGAATGATGCAGGAAACATCAAGAGAAGATGGCAGGAACACACAGAGTCACTGTACCAAAAATAACTGATTGATCTTCATCCATTT
>NW_006922067.1:1084702-1093053 GCF_000298275.1 Orycteropus afer afer
TATAGCATGGATTGTGGGGCTGGCGCGGGATCGGGCAGTGTTTCGTTCTGCTGTGCATGGGGTCGCTATGAGTCGGAAACAACTCGACGGCACTTAACAACAACAACAACATGTAACCGATTCTCAAATGTCAAGTTGCAACATTTTCTTATGTCCAGAAAAAAATGAGAAGACTTATTTTGAGATTGTGCCTTTTCAACATTTCAGAGGCAAAACAAACTTCCTTTAAGTAAATAATGGTACTGCTGCTGTTGTTGTTATTGTTAGATTCCATTTAGTCGATTCTGACTCCTAGCAACCCTATATACAACAGACAGAAACATTACCTGATACTGCACCATCCTCACAATGCTTGCTATGATTGAGCTCATTGTTGCAGCCACTTTGTCAATCCATCTCTTTGAGGGGCTTCCCCTTTTTTACTGACCCTCCACTTTACCAAGCATGATATCCTTCTCAGGGAAAGGTCCCTTCTGACAACATGACCAAAATAGGTGAGGCGAAGTCTGGCCATTCTTGCTTCCAAGGAGCATTCCAGCTGTACTTCTTCCAGGACAGATTTGTTCATTGTTCTGGCAGTATATGTTATTTTCAATATTCTTCAACAACACCATAATTCAAAGGCATCGATTCTTCTTTGGTTTTCCTTATTCATTGTATAACTTGCACATGTATATGAGGCTATTGAACGTACCATGGCTTGGGTTAGACACACACTTAGCAAAGTGATATCTTTGCTCTTTAACACTTTAAAGAGGTTTTTTGCAGCATATTTTCCCAGTGCAATATGATGTTTGATTTTTTGACTGCTGCTTGAGTGTTAATTGTGGAACTAAGTAAAATAAAATCTTTGAAAACTTCAGTCTTTTCTCCATTCATCATGATGTTGCTTTTTGGTCCAGTTGTGAAGAATTTTGTTTTATTTATGTTGAAGTGCAATCCATACTTAAGACTGTAGTCTTTGATATTCATTAGTAAGTGCTTGAAGCCATCTTCATTTTCAGCAAGCAGGGTTGAGTCATCTGCATATGAGTCTTCCTCCAATCTAATGCCATGTTCTTTTTCATATAGTCCAGCTTCTCCGATTATTTGCTCAGCGTACAGCTTGAGTTAGTATGGTGAAACAGTATAATCCTGCAGCACATCCTGATTTTAAACCATGCTGTATGCCCTTGTTCTGTTTGAACAATAGCCTCTTGGTCTGTGCAGAGGTTCATTATGAACACAATTAAGTGTCCTGGAATTCCCATTCTTCGTAACAGTAATGATAAGTTATATAAATTATATTAACAAGTAGGTGTATTATAACGAGCTCTGGTGGTGCAATGTCTAAGGCATTTGACTGTTAACCAGAAGGTTGGTGGTTCTAATCCACCAGCCATTCTGTGGAAGGTAGAGTGGGCAATCTACTTCCGTAAAAATCTACCACATCAGAAATCCAAACTGGGTAGCTATGAGTCAGAATCGACTCAAGGCAGTGAGTTTTTTTTTTTTTTTTTTTTGGTTCGAGGTATATTATAACTCATAAACTTCCATTTCTAATTTACAGTACTTTTTTTCTCATTTTCTATTACACAGTAAAGTATATGGAGTAGAAACTTGAAAATTGCATTTTCAATTGCCAAAGTTTTTATTATACTGATATTTAACAAACTAGAACTAAAATTTGAAATATTTAAATCAGACAGCTTCTCTTTTAATAATTATTTAGTCTTTTTGGCTTCAGTCTTCTTTGATAAACTTTGCCCTATTCTGTAATTCAATGATAACTTATTATATGAGAGTAGTGATAGCTTTTCTTTAGAACATATGTTGTAATGAGGAACATATAAGTGTCTCAAATATACTTGTTAGATTTGGGAAAAAAAGCTTGTAGACAGTGTACTTGCATTTTCTCTTAAAAATAAAAGGGAAGTAAAATATGATGAAGTATTGTTGAGTGTTTTCTGACATTCTGTGCTTTCATGCTAATGTGCTTGTTCTAAGAGTTTCTCATATTTCATTATTTAAAGGATTATCAGTTTGCTTGTTTGTGGCATATTAATGAAATTGGTTAAAACTGAGCCAAAAACAAAATACATAAATAAAACCTGCATTGACCCAAAATCATTGCTTTACTGAGTTAAGCATACTAATGTTATGGAATTAAGCAATAGATAAAATAGTTATCCGAATTCTGCTATCTAACCCAACATTCGACTCTCTGCATCACATTATCACCTATCTATGCTCTTTTATTTGTCACTATTAATAAAAGTTTCTTTTTGGTGAAACCTTCCACTTTTTTCTTTTTTTTAATAGCAATTTTCATTTAGAAGGTGGGGAGTGGAATTAATTGAAGACAAATTTTCAGATACCCATAAGCATGTTTTCCAGGTTGAATCAATTATCTTGATGTTCAGAGTGATGAAGTGTGGGGAATGAATAGATTGATTACTTAATGGGCTCTTAACTTCCAAATATTTTATTCAGATAAACCATATCCAATTTTCAAATTTCCTGCGTAGGCCAATCTTTTAATAGTGAAATGCATTTATTTATCTGTGGATTGTATTCCTTCCACGAAGTGAATGTATTTGGGCCCTAGTTAAAAAAAATTGTCCTTGCAAGTTTTTGCCAGCAAAATTACACCAAGCTGAATCATGGATAACATAAATGAACATAAGATCAGTAAGGGCAGAAGCAATCTTCATAATGGGCTGGAAGTTATAGCCCATGGGAGATGAGATGGTCAGAAAATGAACTCAAGTTTAAAGCTGATACAAAGGTAGTCAGTGTGAGCCTGAAAGGTATATTGGATAATGTTTTCCTTAAATGATTGCTTCCAACTTTCTGGTTGACTGGAAGGAAAAGGAAAAGAAGAGCATAAGCATTTCAAGCCTTAGCAAATTGTTTAAACTCAAATATTTTCACCTGATAAATAGGTGAAAAATAACATGACTTTTTTGTTTACTTTATTTAAATAGAAACAACGTAATGATATCTGAAAAAAATTTTTCACCTTTGTGTCAATATAAACATGGCTTAGGAAAAATTGCTCTTAGAAAATATCTCCTGGCAATATTCATTTAAAATGATTTGCACTGCAATGTATCTCTTTCCTATGGCCTTTTACACCATGATCTTGTAGCTCTCACCAAATGATTGGTTGGAACAATGCAAAAAAAAAAAAAAAACTCACTGCCATCCACTCGATTCCAACTCATAGTAACCTCCTTTGGGGGGTTTCCAAAGCAGTAAATCTTTGAAGAAGTAGATTACCCCATCTTCTTACTGCAGAGTGGCTGGTGGATTTGAATTGACAATCATCTGGTTAGGAGTCAAATGCCTTAGGCACTATGCCACCAGAGCTCCTTTTTGCCAGCCTATAAGGCATAAAATGAGCCATTCCTGAGGCAGACACTGGACTACCACCACCAAGAAGAGGAGATGAGAACAGAGCATGTCCTTTGGACTTAGCATCACTGCCCAGAAAACTTTCCAGATACAGGAGCTGTAACACCAGAGACAGTGAGACAGTATGAGATGCAGCAACAGAGAAATGGCAGCAGCAGAATTTGGAGACTACTGTAAGATGGCTCAGTGTGCTTCCCTGCTGACAAAGCAGGAGGTTGAGCACCTTTTGGCAGGAGGCTTGCTGGTAGAGTGGAGTGCCTGTGGGCACTTGGCAAAGCTACAGAGCTAGGCTCTCTGATTCACAGAGCTGGAGAGCTGAGGCTTATTGGAATGGAGTGTCTCTGGGAACTCTAAGTTTTGTAGGGTTTGCTCAAACAAGGCAAAAACTTGGCCTGTCCAAGAGGCCGAGGGACAGAGCAGACAAGGGCCAAGAGAACTGAGGAAGGACTCCTTGCAGGCACTCCTGGGAAGAGCTTGACTAAAGAACTCTGTCTTGAGTCTTCCCTGATCCTGAATTGAAACCTGTTACTTCCCTAATAAACCACTTAACTGTGACTATGATCTGTGAGTTCTGTGTGGCTGTTGCACTAAAGTATCAAACCCAGCAGAGATGCAGAGAGTGCTGTGTGAGGGATGACTGATTTCAGAGTTGGTAAAAATGATTGGAGGGTGGAGCCATGTCTGACCTCTACCTCTTAAAAAGCAGCTTTGAGCTGGTGCTATTACCGATTCTCTCTTTTCCTCATAAAATTAGATGAGTACCTCCACCATGCTATTTTTATCCCAATTGATAAATACTGTTTTCTTCAATAACTATAACTATTCTAATCAATTAATTTTAATCAATATAATTATTCTAATCAATTAATTAATTATATTCTAATCAATCAGTTAACTATTCTAATCAATCAACTACATAGCATGTTGTTGTTATGTTGTTAGGTTCCATCGAGTTGGTTCTGACTCATAATGACTCTACGTACAACAAACAGAACAAAGCACTGCCCAGTTGTGTACCATCCTCACAATCATTGCAATACTTGAGTCCTTCATTACAGCCAGTGTGTCAAGCCATCTTGTTGAGGTTCTTCCCCATTTTTGTTCACCCTCCATTTTACCCAGCATGATATCCTTCTCCAGGGAATGGTCACTTCTGACAACATGACCAAAGTAGATGAGATGAAGGCTGGCCATCAGTGTTGATTGTGAATCCAAGTAAAATGAAATCATTGATGATTTTATTTTTTTTTTTCTACATTTATCATGATGTTACCTATTGGTCCAGTTGTGAGGATTTTTGTTTTCTTTATGTTGAAGTATAATCCATACTTAAGACTGTAGTCTTTCATTTTCATTGGTAATTGATTCAAGTTATCTCCACTTTCAGCAAGCAAGGTTATATTAGGTGCATATCACTGGTTTTTAATGAGTCTTCTTCCAATCCTGATGCCACATTCTTCTTTATATAGTTAAGCTTCTGAGATTATTTTCTCAGCACACAGATTAAATAAATATGGTGAAAGGATAAAATCCTGACACACATCCTTCCTGATTGTAAACCATGCAGTAACCATTCATTTATTCTGTTCAAACAGCCCCCTGGTTTATGTACAGTTTCCTCATCAGCACAATGGTGCTCTTGAATTCCAATTCTTCTCAATGTTATCTATAATTTGTTATAATCCACACAGTCAGATGCTTTTGCATAGTCAATAAAACACAAGTAAACATCCTTGTGGTATTGTTTGCTTTCAGCCAAGACATCTGAAGTCAACAATGATATACCTCGCTCCACATCCTTCTGAATTCAGCTTGTATTTCTGGAAGTTCCTTGTTAATATGCTGCTGCAACCATTTTGAATTATCTTCAGCAACATTTTACTTGTGTGTCATATTAACAATATTGTTCTATAATATCCATTATCTAACATAATGGATCACCATTTTTTGGAATGGGCACAAATATGAACCTCTTCCAGTCATTGGCCAGGTAGCTGTATACCAAGTTATTTTGCATACATGAGTAAATGCCTTCAGCATGACATCATTTGTTGAGACATCTTAATGAGTATTTGGTAAATTACTGGAGACTTGTTCTTAGCCCGTTCCTTCAGTGCAACTTCTACTTCTTCTTCAAATATCATTGGTTCCTGATCATATGCCACTTCTTGAAGTAGTTGAACATTGACCACTTCTTTTTTTACAGTGATTGTATTTCTTCCATCTTCTTTTGATACTTCCTGGATCATTCAGTATTTTGCCAATATAATCCTTCTATATTACAAGGCAAGACTTGAAATTTTTCTTCATTACTTTCAGCTTAAGAATGGTGAGCATGTTCTTCCTTTTGTTTTTCTAACTCCAGGACTGCACGTCTCACTATAATAGTTGACTTTGTCTTCTCTAGTTGCTCTTTGAAATCTGTTCAGCTCTTTTATCTTGTCATTTATTCCATTTACTTTAGTGACTCTCTGTTCAAGGGCTAGTTTCAGAATCTCCTCTGACATCAATTTTGGTCTTTTCTTCCTTTCTTGTCTTTTTAATGTCCTCTTGCTATCTTCATGGGTAATGTTCTTGATATCATCCCACAATTCCTCTGGTTTTCAGTCATTGGTGTGTAATCCATCAAATCTATTCTTTAAATGGTTTCTAAGTTCGGGAGTGATATTATCAAGGTCATATTTTGGCTCTTGTGGACTTGTTTTAATTGTCTTCAACTTCAACTTGAACGTGCATATGAGCAGTTGATAGTCTGTTCCACAATCAGCTCCTGGTCTTGTTTTGGCCAAAGATACTGTGCTTCTCTAACATCTCTTTCCACAAATGTAGTCACTCTGGTTTCTGTGTATTTCATCTGCTGAAGTCCATGTGTACAGCCACCATTTATGTTGTTGAAAAGGTATTTGTAATTAATATGTTGTTGGCCTTGCAAAATTCTGTCATGTAACCTCTGATGTCATTTCTATCACCAAAGCCATATTTTTGAACTGGCAATGATTCTCCTTTGTTTTCAGCTTTCACATTGTAATCACCAGTAATCATCTCTTGAATAATGTTGATTGCATATTTGGTCAATTTAATACTGAAGCAGTTGGTAAAAATCTTCAATTTCTTCATCTTTGGCTTTAGTGGTTGGTGTGTAAATTTGAATAATAGTAATATTAACTGGTCTGCCTTCTATGTGTATGGGTATTATCCTACCTCTGACAGCAGTGTACTTCCGGGTAGATATTGAAACATTCTTTGTGACAATGAATGCCACATCATTCATCACCAATTTTTCATTCCAGTCATAGTAGATAATATGATTGTCTGATTCAAAATGGCCAATACTAGTCCATAATAGCTCACTAATGCCTATGATATTGATCTTTGTGTATTCCATTTCATTTTTGATAATTTCCAATTTCTCTAGTGTGGAAGATGCAAGGAAGCCCATCTTTTGACCTCCTCTAACCTCACAAGAGGAAGATAGAATCACCATCAGTAGCCCAAGGCCTCTCCTTACAAGGCCAGACAGGCCACCTTCCTCCAGCTCTGACACCAACTGTTCCTCCAGCAGCACTCACCAACTCTCTGGTGGGTTCGATAATTCACTGCAGTGGCCACACAGAACTCTCAGATTATGGAGTTTATTAGGGAAACACCAGGCTACAATTCAAATGCAGGAAAAACACTTAGTCTCTCTCAGTCCACCATCTCTCAGACAACAGTCTCTCTTAGTTTCTCTCCCATAATGTGTGTCTCTTGGTGTTTCTCTATCAGAAGTGCATGTCTCTCAGGAGTGACCAATCACTTTCCCAGCCACCAATCAGAGAGACTCCTCTTGTCTCTAGGAGGGCTCCTTTTGAGCCTGGCAGAGTGGCCAAACTAACCAATCATAACATCAGAATCTTAAACACCTGAGAGAGAGAGAGAGAGCAAACTTCCCAGAATACTGCTTTGTGCCACTGGCAACAGAAGTACCCCAAGTGAATAACTTTAGCAATAAGGAGCTCCTCAGTTGCTCACGGCAAATTGCACCATGGAGTTTACAAAAACTTACCAGACGGCTGGCAGTTCAAACCCACCAGCCACTCCTCGGAAGGAAGGTTGGGCAATCCTACTTCAGTAGTGATACTGCCTCGGAAACCCAAGGATGGATCGCTATGAGTCGGGTTTGACTCGACGGCACGTAACAACAACAACAACAACATGGCTAGAAAAGCCATACCAGGTAATTTACTACACCACACCTAGATTCATACATCATACATTGCACATTCCAATAATTAATGGATATGTGCACTTGTTTCTTCCAATTTTGAGTCATGCCCAATCAGCAAATGAGGGTCTGGAAAGCTTTACTCTATTCACATCACAAAGGTAGAATCTACTTTGAGGAGGTAACTCTTTCCCAGTCTTATTTCAAATGCTTTCCAACCTCAGAGTCTCATCTTCCAACAATGTTTCAGGGCTATTCATAATGTTTTCTAGTAATATATCAGACAGTGTTCACTGCTATTCATGAGGTTTTCACTGGCCATTTTTTTTTGACAAATTAATAACCCCTTCCATCTTCCTAGTCAGTCTTAGTCTAGAAGTTCCACATTGAAACCTGTCCATCGTGGGTGACCTTGATGGTATTTGAAATGCTGGTAGAGTAGCCTCCAACCTCAGAGTAACATACAAGGCACCACAGTATAACAAACTGATAGACCAGTGTTGGAATTTATTTGTATATAGCCATAATTTTAATAATGCTGTTCTTTTACATTCTGAAAATGATAGTTGTTGTTGTTGTTGTTGTTAAGTCCTGTCGAGTCGTTTCCGATTCATAGTGACCCCATGCACAGCAGAACAAAACACTGCCTGAGCCCACGCCAGCCCCACAATCCCCGCTATACTTGAGCCCATCATCGCAGCCACCATGTCAATCCATCTCGTTGAAGGCCTCCCCCTCTTTCGTCGACCCT
>NW_006922067.1:1095951-1138356 GCF_000298275.1 Orycteropus afer afer
CTCAAGTCTTCATGTCACCACAGTAGGACAAACCGACAGACAAGTTTGTCTTGCTGTTGGAGACCTCTCGTATCACCCCCACCTGGGTCCCTGTGGCTGACTGTTCCTCTGTCTGGCTTCCTGGCTTTTAATCATCTTTCTCCTGTTCTTCTGGCCTGCTGCTTTGCGTATCCCTGAGTTCTCCCTGGTGCTGACTGCTCCTCTCTCTGGGTTCCTGGCTTTTATCCCCTTTTTCCTACTCTCTTGTCCTGCTGCTTTTGGTGGGCCTGTTTTTCCTCTCCTCACCTAATCCCTTTGGCTGATTGCTCTTCTCTCTAGTTTCCTGGCTTTTAATCCCCTTTCTCCTGCTCTTCCCACCTGCTACTTTGGGCATCCCTGAGTTGTGTCTCCTCACCTGTAACCCTGGGGCTGACTGCTCTTCTGTCTGGGTTCCTGACTTTTATCCCCTTTCTCCTGCTTTTCAGACCTGCTACTCTGGGAGGGCCTGAGTTTCCTCTCCTCACCTAATCCCTTCAACTGATTGCTCTTCTCTCTGGCTTCCTGGCTTTTAATCCCCTTTCTCCTGTTCTCCAGCCTGCTACTTTAGGCGTCCCTCAGTTGTCTCTCCTCACCTGTAACCATGGGGCTGAAAATTATACTTTCTATTATTTAAAAATATTCAGGAACACACAGCAGCTATTGTTTTTGTTAGCTACCACTGAGTCAGTCCCCAACTCATGATGACACTAGTATACCATGAAAAAAATTCTGCTTATCCTACCCTACTTCATATCAGTGGCAATTTGAATCATTGTGATACAGAGGATTTTCATAGGCTAATTTTCAGTAGCAGCTCACCAGGCCTTTCTTCCTAGTGTGTCTTATATTTGGAAGCTTCATTGAAACCTGTTTAGCATCATAGCACTATGCAAGCATGCACATAGTATCATAGCACTATGCAAGTAGCACAACATGATGTGGATTGGCTAGGAATCAAATACAAATCTACCACATGGAAGG
This sequence comes from Orycteropus afer afer, assembly GCF_000298275.1. Lineage (NCBI taxonomy): Eukaryota > Metazoa > Chordata > Mammalia > Tubulidentata > Orycteropodidae > Orycteropus > Orycteropus afer. The sequence goes on from NW_006922067.1 coordinate 1,096,951, forward strand.
AGAAAATTGTACCACAGAAAAGTCAATGTCCACAAAGAGTCACTACTACGTATTTCTTTTTAAAATAATTATAACCTATTTTATTAATTACAGAAAAAAAAGAGAAAAAAAATTGAAACTGAAATTTTTATATACATTTCATTATCTGTGATATTTTCTCATATGACTTTAATACAAACAATTGTAGAGAAGGAGGTTGCTGTATTGTGTTCGATCAAGTCAAATTTGACGTTTACCAAATATGTACGACAGAGTAGACAAAACCATAGTGTTTCCTGGAACAAAATCTTGACCAGAGAAGATGGCCAGTCTTTTTCCCCATGAAATAGCTTTTTTGGTTAAAGTAAGCACTTAACCACTGTGCCACCAATGACTCCTTCAAAGATGGAGACTTCACTAATGAAAACCACTTGTTAAGCTGAGCTACCACATGATGGATAAATTTCCAGGTAAGTATTCTAGAGTTCCAACAATTTCTGTGTCAATGAAAAATAAAAGTTCATTTTTTGAACAACTTATATTTTGGAATTGTTATTACCCTATCTGGGAGCTCTTGTAGCATATTGCCTAAGGCACTTGATGGTAACCAGAAGGCTAGTGGTTCAAACCCACCAGCCACTCCTCAGAAGGGAGATGGGATAATCTACTTCCATAGTACTACTGCCTCAGAAACCCAAGGAGGGGTTACTATAAGTTGAGTCCAACTCGACGGCACATAACAACAACAACAACGTTACCATATCTGATGTTCATGTTTTGCTGAGTGTTATCTATTGGAAAAGTTCCCAATTCAGTTTAGGCTTATTAAAGCAAAGTATTACTCACTCAAGGAAATAAACTATGATTAAAATGTTGGGCTGCTAACTGAAAGGCCAGTAGTTCAAACCCACCAGCTGCTCTGCAGGAGAAAGATAATGCGATCTGTTTCTGATAGATTTATAGCCTTGGGGATACATGGGGGAAGTTCTACTCTGTTTGAAATGGTTGCTATGAGTTTGAGTCAACTCAGTGGCAGTGAGTTGGGATCTTTTGGTTTTTACCTCTTGGGACATAGTGTAAATGAATAATAGAGAAATCAATTCAATATTTTTTTTTTCTTTTACAGGAAACATATGGGCTAATTTTTCTACTTAGACACAGATATTTGTGAATGTGTTTTATGGATTGTATGGTACTGTAAAGCCTCCTTGGGCAAAACAAACAAGCAAGCAAAATACATTAACATATTCATAGCCATATCCTTTATATCTATTTACAAATGTTACATGATCAAAATACAGCAAAATGGAGTTGAAAATTTGGTTCTTTCTGTCACACAATTTCAGAATTCCTCACTATCTTATAGGTTTGCTCTGGAAGAAATAAAATTTACAAAGATTCATTTTGAAATGTTTTAAAATATTTGTTGTTGTTGTTGTTGTTAGGTGCTGTAGAGTCGATTCTGACTCATAGCGACCCCATGCACAGCAGAATGAAACACTGGTGATCCCGCACCAGCTCCATGATCCCTGCTATACCTGAGCCCATCATCACAGCCACAGTGCCAATCCATCTCTTTGAAGTCCTCCCCCTCTTTCGTTGACCCTCCACCCTACCAAGCACAACATCCTATCCTTCTCTAGAGAATAGTCCCTTCTGACAACATGACCAAAATATGTGAGACGACTTCTGGCCATTCTCACTACCAAGGAGCATTTCAGGTGCACTTCCTCCAGGAGAGATCTGTTACTTCTTTTAGCAGTCCATAGTACTTTCAGCATTCTTCACCAGCACCACAACTCAAAAGCACCAATTCTTCTTCAGCCTTCCTTAGTCATGGTCCATCTCTCACATGCATACAAGGCAATTGGAAATATCATGGCTTGTGTCAGGAGCACCTTAGTCCCCAGGGAGACATCCTTGCTCCTCCGCACATGAAACAGTTCCTTTGCGGTTGACTTTCCCAGTGCTACACATTATCTAATGTCCTGACTGCTGCTTCCATTGGCGTTTATTGTAGAACCAAGCAATGTGAATTTTTTGACAACCTCAATCTTCTTTCCATTTATTGTGATGCTGCTCATTGGTCCAGTTGTGAGGATTTTTTGTTTTCCTTATATTGAGACATAATCCATATTACATACTGCATTCTTCAAACTTCATCAGTAAATTCCTCAAGTCATCCTCACTTTCAGCAAGCAAAGTTTTATTGTCTGCGTATCTCAGGTTGTTAATGATTCTTCCTCCAATCTTGATGCCACATTTTTCTTCATATAGTCCAGCTTCTCGGATTACTTGCTCAGCATAAAGATTGAATAAATATGGGGGAAGGATACAACCCTGATGCACTCCCTTCCTGATTTTAATACATGTGTTGTCCCTTTGTTCTGTTCAAACAACAGCCTCCTGGTCAAGGTACAGGTTTCTCATGAGTACAATCAAGTGTTTGGGAATTTCCATTCTTCTCAATGTTATCCATAATTTGTCATAATCCACACAATCAAATGCCTTTTCATAGTCAGTAAAACACAAGTAAACATCTTTCTGGTATTCTTTGCCTTAAGCCAAGATCCATCTGACAACAACTATGATATCCCTTGTTCCATGTCCTCTTCTGAATCCAACTTGCACCTCTGGAAGTTCTCTGTCAATATACTGCTGAAATCATTTTTGAATTATCTTCAGTAAAATCTTATTTGCATGTGATATTAATGATATTGTTCTATAATTTCCACAATCTGTGGGATCACCTTTCTTTGGAATGGGTACAAATATGGATCTCTTCCACTCAGTTGTCCAGGTAGCTGTCTTCCAAATCTCTTGACATAACTGAGTGAGTGTCTCCAGCATGGCATCTGTTTGTTGAACATCTCAATGGGTATTTCAACAGTTTATGGAGCCTTGTTCTTTGCCAGTTCTTTCTTTTCAGCTTTGACTTCCTCCTTCAGTACCATTGGTTCTAGATCATATGCCACTTCCTAAAATGGATGAAGATCAACCAGTTCTTTTTGGTACAGTTACTCTGTGTATTCCTGCAATCTTCTCTTGAGGTTTCCTACATCATTCAATATTTTGCCCATAGAATCTCTCAATATTGCAACTTGAGGATTAATTTTTTTTCTTCAATTTTTTCAGCTTGAGAAATGCTGAGCATGTTCTTCCCTTTTGTTTTTCAAACTTCACGTCTTTGCACATTTCATTATAGTAATTGGTTTTGTCTGCTTGAGTTGCTCTTTGAAATCTTCCATTCAGCTCTTTTATCTTGTCATTTCTTCCATTGGCTTTAGCTACCCTCCGCTCAAGGACAAGTTTCAGAGTCTCTTCTGTCACCAATTTTGGTCTTCTCTTCTTTTCTTGTCTTTTTAGTGATCTCTTGCTTGCTTCATGGATAATGTTCTTGATATCCTCCCACAATTATTCTGGTTTTCGCTTGTTTTTGTTCAGTGCCTCAAATCTATTCTTTAAGTGATCTCTAAATTCAGAAGGGATATATTGGAGATCATATTTTGGCTCTCTTGGACTTGTTTCAATTGTCTTTAACTTCAAGTTGAACTTGCATATGAGCAGTTAATGGTCTGTTCCACAATCAGCTCCTGGTCTGGTTTTGGCTGAAGATATTGAGCTTTTCCACTGCTTTTTTGCCACAGATGTAGTCAATCTGATTCCTGTGTGTTCCATCTGGTGAAGTCCACATGTACAGCCTCCGTTTGTGTTGAAAAAAGTGTTTGCAATGAACAAGTCGTTGGTCTTGCAAAATTCTACCATGTGAGTTCCAGCATTATTTCTGTTTCCAAGGCCAAATTTTCCAACCACCAGTGATTCTTCTCTGTTTCAAACTTTTGCATTCCAGTCACCAGTGATAATTAACACATCCTGATTGCATGTTTGGTCATTTCAGACTGCAGAAGTTGATAAAAATCTTCAATTTTCTCATCTTTGGCTTTGGTGGTTGGTGCATAAATTTGAATAATAGTTGTATTAATGGGTCTTCCTTGTAGGTGTATGGATATTATCCTATCACTGACAGCATTGTGCTTCAGGACAGATCTTGAAACATCCATTGTGATAATGAATGCCATGCCATTCCTCTTCAAACTGTCATTCGCAGCATAGTGGATCACATGGTTGTCTGATTTAAAATGGCCAAAACCAGTCCATTTCAGCTCACTAATGCCGAGGATATCAATCTTTATGCATTCCATTTCATTTTTGACCAGTTCCAATTTTCCTAGATTCATGCTTCATACATTCCATATTCCTATGTTCCCATGATTAATGGATGTCTGCAGCTGTTTCTCTTCAATTTGAGTGATGCCACATCAGCAAATGGAGGTCTCAAAAGCTTTACCTTATCCATAGGACTAAGGTTGGGTTTACTCAGATGATGCAGCTCTTTCCCAGTCCTATTTTGAGAGTCTTCTAACCTAACCGGACTATTCATAACATTGTACGGTAATGTATCAAACTGTGTTTTTTTGCTATTTATAAAGTTTTCCCTGGCCAATTATTTGAGAAGTGGATGATCTCTTCTTTCTTCCTAGTCTTTCCCGGTTTGTAACCTGGGCTGATACCTGTGCACCATGTGCATCCCGCTCGGCTTGAAACACCAGTGGCTCAGCCTCAAAACTCACATCAACAAGTCACCACGGTAGGACAAACCGACCAACAGGTTTGCCTCTCTGTTGGAAACCTCTCTTACCACCCTTACCTGGGTCCCTGTGGCTGTCTCCTCCCCTGTCTCGATTCTTGGGCCTTTTAATCTCCTTTCTCCTCCTCTCCCGCCCTGCTTCTTTGGCGTGCCTGAGTTCCCTCTCCTCACCTGGATCTCTGCAGCTGACTCTCCTCTGTCCAGGCTCCTGGCTTTTAATCCCCTTTCTCCTGCTCTACCACCCTGCTTCTTTGGGCATGCCTGAGTTCCCTCTCCTCATCTGGATCCCTGCAGCTGAAAATATATATGGAATATATGTTTTACAGAACTAAATATACTATTTATGGTATAATCTTATCAATCTAATATCTATGATTTCATTCTCATTCAATTTATATTTATACCATGTAACCCTAGAATGCACTCCAACTCTGACAATTCTTATGCTATGAATGGTTCTTACTGACTTTTCGATCATCTAAAAGATACTTTGTGAAGGAAATCACTATGGTATTCTAGAATTAGTCAGGATACCATCCTGCATAGATTATTGAGAGGGAAAATGTGGTATTTCTAAATCAAAATATTCAAAATTTTGGTTGATAACTATGTCTGGTACTCTAAAGTTAATAAAAAAAGTTACAATGTTATTAAGAGCAGAATATTTGAATATAATAGAATACAATGTTATTAAGAATAGAATAAGAGTTTTTCTTGCCAAAGAAAACAAAATAACTGTAACATGTGGTGAAAAATATTAGTTAAAAATTTTTACATTGATTCCAGCAGACCATTCCATAAAAGGAAAAAAAAAAATCTCTTAAAAAAATTGAACTTATACATCCAAATCAATACTCTAGTGAAAAAGTTCTGTAAAGGTTATTTATATATATACATTTGCAGATTGTACAGTGCCTGTAAATGTTAAGGAAATAGTGGTTAAGACATTTGTCTGCACTCATCCTTTTATGCTTCTTCATCTTTCAGCAAATCAGAAAGAGAGACAAATATGTCTAAGAATGACCTAAAATAAAGTACTGAATGATGAAATTACCCAAATTTCCCATGCTTCTCCTTGCTCCACCTATAACTCTTTAAAAAAAAAAAATTCAATTCCACCTAATTACAAATACATTATTTGTTATTTTGGGGTAAAAGTTTATACTTAATATATTCACTTATAAGTTTCACATATAGTATATGTTTATATACACTATTTTGTATATATATGTATGCATATACATATATATACATACATATACATGTATTAAATATATCATATGTATATTATGTGTGTATGTGTATATACACACACATACAAAGTACATATATATTCCTGTGGTGTGCCCTTGAATTGATACATACATTTACATGTAATACTCATATTGATTCTGATAATATTTTTTGCCTTACCCACATAGTTTTTAGTACATAGAGATCATATACTAGCAGATAATTAAAATTTTGCCACTACAATGAGGTCCATAGGAATTGTGTCTATAAAACTATAGAAGGGATTGGAACTAAAGGAAACTATTTACTAATCTGATGATATCTTTCAAAAGATAATTTCCAGAAATATTAACTAGTGTCATAGTTGAGTGATAAGGTGCTTAACTATTTTGGAATGTTATATAATTCAATATAGGTTGCCTTGATTATGGTTTCATTTCTAAAATCATTTGCTACAATAGTATAAATTGGGACAGTGGATCAGACTGACTTTCCATAGACATTCTGTGAAGGTTATTTTATTGAAAACCTAAGTTTTTATAAAACACATTGTAAAAAAAATAATCAACAAATTTTAATCATCCTGAGGCATACCTGTCAAATTTCATTGTGACAAGTGAAAATTCCATGTTGTCAAAGCAAACTATGATTCCCAGCCTTATAGGATCTAGTGGCCATGTCAAAACTTTTCTTCATGGTCAAGGTCCTTCCTGATTATGCTTTAAGTGTGTCTATGTGCTCAATGTGGTGGTTCCTTGGTGTAATGGTTAGTACTCTGGACTCTGGTAGCGTAGTGCCTAAGGCACTTGACTGCTAACCAGAAGGCTGGTGGTTCAAACTCACCAGCCACTCCTCAGAAGGGAGGTTGGGCAATCTACTTCTGTAGTGATACCACCTCAGAAACCCAATGAGGGGTCACTGTGAGCTGGGTCCGACTCGATGGCACATAACAACAACAACATGTACTCAAAATGAACACTAACAAGTCCTTATTTCCTTGTATTAAAAATCATTTCCAGAACTAGTCAGTATATGTGTTCTAAATCTGTTATTAATCTAAAGAAATATTCAATAAGTAATAGAACAATTTGTAATGTTTATAATTTATCTCAATAATACAATTTCTACAGTCTGAGAGATTTGGAGCATCTGTTAATCTCTTTCTATTAATTTCAAAACTTAGTGCTGTAAAGTGTATGGTTAAGTTGAGGACGTAGTGCTGAATTTTCTCCTTACCGAAAACAATAAAGGAAAGTCAAGGGAAAAATTAGCAAAGAATATATAGTATTTCTATAATTGCAGGGAGATTCTCTCTAACAAAAAGAGATCCATAAAGGGATATTTGACTACTTCAATGACTTAAGTAAATGAACTCAAAATCATCTTTAAGTATCTCTGAGGCTGTCATAAGTAAAAATGTAGAGATGTAATGAGCCTTTCAAAATAGCTGTGCAGTATCTCCCCTTTTGGCTATCAAGCAAGGAACAAAGTCAGTGTTTGAATAAACAATTACAACTAAAGGACAGTTCCTGGTACACCAGGACTCCTGTTTCAAACATAATAACTAATAAATAAATTTTAAAAATAACTAAGCTATTAAATAATATCAATTTTAGAAATCTATTATATTGAAATTATATTACTTAAAGTATAAGTAATATAATTATTTAGCACAGCAGTGTTATTTTTGAATTTTTATCAACCTCTTTATTTTTTATTCCTTTAAGTTGGTAGATCACTTTCCAGGATACTGTTTTCATAGAGGTAGATCAGGATGAGAAAATGGAATATTTCTTTTTATCTCTTTGTTTTATTTCCAAACTTGTAGTTTTAATTGCTTATGATTAGATGGTAGTGCATGTTGCATAACTTATTCTTGTCATTTTGCTGGAATCTTAATGCATAGATTTTCCAAACATATCAAGCCCGAATGAGTTAACCAAGAGTAATATTTCAGAAATATCCCCTCGTTGCTTTTCTTCACTCTTAAATTGATTTCCTTCTTTTCTGTGTCTAGCTATTACTTTCATTTCCCTTGGTTTAACCTTATCTGCACCTTTATCAATACTCACTTGAATGATAACTGCCCCTTCATTTACCACTTATATGTAAAATCAATAGAAATGAAGATTGGGAGACCATCATAGAGCTGATCAGTATAATACACAATAAACACCAGACAAGTCCCTAGATGTTGCAAAAAGTTAAAGCTCTTGGCTATCGAATCCGTGGTTGGATGTTCGAGTCTCATTATCACTATGACTATTTCAGCATTTCAACAAATGACAATTTGAAATATCTGCAATTCCATGTATTGCTTATATTGGTTTTCTTTTATATTTATTTTATTTCAGAGGAAGAAGAGGCACAGTATAATCTGAAATAGATTTCCATTTAGCTAAGTCTACATTAAGGAGAGGGGCTCTGGTAGCATAGTGCCTAAGGCACTTGACTGCTAACCAGAAGGCTGTTGGTTCGAACCCACCAGCAACTCCTTGGAAGGAAAGTTGGGCAATCTACTTCCTTAGTGATACTGCCTCGGAAACCCAAGGAGGGGTCGCTATGAGTCGGGGCTGACTCAACGGCACATAACAACAGCAACAGCATTAAGGAGTTCTGGTTGTGCAGTGGTTAAAGTATTCAACGGCTAACCACAAGTTTGACAGTTGAAACCCACCAACCACTCTGTGGGAGGAAGATGAAGTAGTCTGCTTTCATAAAGATTTACAGCCTAGGAAACCAGATAGGCCAGTTCTGTCTGTCTTATGGTGTCACTCTGAGTTGGAATCAACATGAAGGTGACAATGGATTTGGTTTGCTTGGTGTCTACATTTTCATTGTGGTATTAATTTAAAAATGTATTAGATTCATTAAAATTAGTTTATTAAAAATATCTTTATTGTTTGGAAATGACTGCATACACAAACAACCTAAGCAGGAAGTGTTTAACTTATTCATTAACATAACTTATCTATGAATCAACTTCTACATGCCAAGAAATGTTGGGGGCATCTGGTATATATCTATAAATAAAACTAAGACCTCTGACTCATGTAGCTAACAAGGACATCAGTGTTATGAAACTGCCTTTGCTCTGTAGATCACTCTAGATACCTATAATACCACATCAGTACAAGCTCTAAATTCAATAATATTATTTGTGTGATGCAATAGTCAAATTTCAAGAGAAAGAAATATTTTCAGGAACTGTCTCTTGCAATTTTGGGGAACTGACAAGTCTAAAATTCCTAGGTCACACAGCAGTCTGGAAACTTGGGCTATGTTACAGTCTTGAAGCAGAATTCTTCCCTTTGGGAAAGCTCAGCTTTTGCTCGTAAGTCCTACAACAGACTGGATGAAACCTACCTACATAATCAAAGGTAATCTCTTTTATTCAGAGTCAATTTATTGTAAATGTTAATCATATCTAGAAAATATCTTCACAGTGACATGTAGACTGGTATTTGACTATACAAGTGGGTAGCACAGCAGAGCCAAGTTAACACATACAATTAACCATCATACACGATTTGATAGATATACTCTGTATATGTATTAAGCTATTAAACCTGTTGAGATGCTGCTTTGTATTAGGGCATTATTTTATTCAAGAACACAATGATAATGCTAAAGGTGTATAAAGACACAATGGTACACTGATTCACATTTACATCTATTTATATATTTATGTTTTGAATAAACTTGTCATGTCAGCTACTTCAAATTAATGAGTGTTTTATTTATAACATGTCATTATTTCCTATTCTTTCCTGTCTACTGAGCTTTAGCCTTGGGCAGAGTGCTGTTACATTGTGGAGGGTTGCAATCAATGTCACAAAACAAAATATGTATGGCCTGTTGAATGCAAAAACAATTTGTTCTGAATACTTTCAAGCACATGATAGTTAAAAAAGAAAAAATAATAATAATAATAATAAAACACCATGACCAAAAAAATGGTATCAACACATAATGGATGAAGTTATCTATCTGTGGAAGGAACCTATTTGAAAAGTATAAATTGAGGGGGTAACATCATCTTTTAGAGGTGATGAAACTGTTTACATTTTGAATGTGGTAGTAGTGGTTATACAACTTTGTGTTCATCAAAACTTGGATAACTCAAAGAATGTATTTTACTGTGAATAAATGGAAAGCAATTTTAAAAATACAAAAGAAATACACAAAAAATGCTATTTAGCACATTGTTATAAAAATGTTCTGATGATATTTGGGAAATACCTAAAAACTACTCAGGTGATCAAACTTCACTTTCTAAAATTGGATCAATTCATTTCTATGGAATTGATATTAGACAATAATGTGTCTAATAATAATCTAAGCATATGATGTACAAAAAAAGGACACTACCCATTGTGGTGTAGTAGATAAGGTGCTTGGCTGCTAACAAGAAGGTCAGCGGTTTAAACCCACCAGTTGTTCTGTGGAAAGAAGATGGGGTAATCTACTTCTCTAAAGATTTACAGGCTTAAAAGACCAAGGATGTCATTGAGTTGGAATCGACTCAATAACAGTGAGTTTGGTTTTCGATATTACCTGTCAGTTTGGTGTACTTTGATGACTTGCGTGTTTCTGTGGTGCTGGAGCTAGGCCAGCTGTTTTCAAGTACCAGCAGGGTTAACCATGGGGAACAGGTTTTAGTAGAACTTCAAGATTAGGTAAACAGACTAAGAAGAAAGGCTTGGTTATCTGCTTCTGAAAAATAGTAATGCAAACCTTATGGATCACAAACAAAAATGCCCAACCCACTTGTTTTTTGTCACGACATCAGGATCAATCTTTGGAGGAGGGCCTCATACTTGGTGAAACAGAGAGCCAGCAAAGCCAAGGCAAAATCTTTGATGAGCATGGATTTGGATATGCCAGTGATTTTTAGGATGATTTAGAATGGACAGTATTTCATTCTGTCTCACATAATTAGTATACTATATTGTCCTTTAGTATATCTTTGTCAATTTTCCATTTTTTAAATTAATGTATTATAGCAAATAATTTTCAATTAAAAAAAAAAACACTACTTATTTCTGTTCCTTTGTTTTCCAATGTGAAAATAAAGTTACAGTCAATGGTTAAATTCAGCCTTGCAACCAACCTTGTCAAGAAAATCACAGACATAATTGTGGAAGGTTACCAGAAGATAAAAATACTGTGTACTTAGTAAAGACAGATTGGAAAAATAAGAAATGATGTGAGTTAAAGATAAATTTAATTTACCTTTCTGTAGATGTCAGAGATTTACCTTACAAGTCTTTATTAAGGGTTGAGAAAGGATATCTGAGAAAGTGTGGTTTCTCTATTAAGACCTGAATGAGCTGCAATATTCTTAGGTCTAAAATTATTATGTCCATATTTACAAAAATATAATATTAAGATGTTCTGTCCAATTCTTTGTTGTTGTTGGTAGGTGCCATAGAGCTGGTTTTGACTCATCGTGACACTGTGTACAATAGAATGAAACACTGGCCAATCCTGTGCCATTCTCACAACTGTCACTGTGCTTGCTTTTATTGTTGCATCCACTATGTCAATACATCTCTTATTTTGAATGTATTACAATCTAAGGTGCTCATCTTGCAGAAATATATTACACAATGTTCCACTGCTATCTGTAGGGTTTTTTTTTTTGTATGTGTGTGTGTGTGTGGTGAAAACATACACAACAATAAATTTGCCAACATAATAACTTCTATATTTACAGCTCAGGGACATTGATGATATTTTTCAGGTTGTTCCACCACTCCACTAACTCAACTCACTGCCGTTGACTCAGACCCAACTCATAGTGACCCCTTCTTGGATTTTCAAGGCAGTATCTCTACAGAAGTAGATTGACCAATTTTCCTTCCGAGGAGGTTTGAACTTCCAGCCTTCTGGTTAGCAATCAAATCCCTTAGGCACTATGCCACCAGAGCTCCACTACTTCTATCTTTTTCCAAACAATTCCACCAACATTAGCATAAACTCAGTGCTCTGAAAACAAAAGCTTTCCCTTTTCCCCTCCTTCCTGCCCTTGATAACCAGTAATAATCTTTGGTTTCTATGTGGCTATATATGTATTTCCCAACCTATCTAGGAATTTTCCTTCCCCACCCCTACCATCTCTGGTAACCAACTGTAGTAGTTATGTTTGTGTGTCAACTTGGCTGGGCCTGGTTGAATGGCTGGGCAGCTGGTGGTAGTTATTCCCCATGATGAGACTGACAATCAACTCCATGGTGGGATCTACCACAAGCAGCTGAATAGCTGCCTTTGGGATGTGGTCTGCTTCCTGTATATAAGGAGAATCTTTGAGAATGGTTTCTAGCCTATGGCACACTTAGACCCTGCATGTAGCCATGTTGTTGCTCAGCAGGCTGCTATGCTCTGCCGACCTTGGGACTTACAATGGAATTAAATTAATGGCCTGCCATGTGGTTTGGTAACATCGGGACTGTGCCTTTTTACTTGTCAACCTTGGGTTTGTCATCCTCAGCAGGCAGCAACTGTCTGAGTGAAAAAACGCCTCTAGCTCCAGTGGGTCTGGAGCAGGAGGCAGAGCTAGATCCCAAGGCTGAGGGGCTTTCACCCAGCCCCTAGAGCCTGGCACTTTGAACTTAGACTTAAAGCCTCCAAATTGTAAGAATAAACTCCTGTTTGTTAAGGCCATCTCATTTGTGGTATATTTCTTGTCAGAGCAGCACTAGGTAACCAGAACACCAACAAAGAAATTATCCTTCCATGTATAAACATTTCCTTTACTTTTTACAATAGTTGACTAATACAATATCTGTACATTGGTGATTGACTTATTTAACTTAAAATAATGTCATCCAAGTTCATACAGATCATATGGTATTTTGTACATTATATATTATTCTTTATGGTTGCCTAGCTTCCATTGTCTGTATGTTCCACAGTTTGGTTGTCCATTCTTCCACTGATGGGCACTTAGGTTGTTTTCATCTCCTCACTATTGTGAATAATGCTGTGATGAACATGATGTGCACATATCTATTCATGTCCTGCCTCATTTATTTTAAGATATATACCTAGAAATAGGACTGGCAGATCAAATGATATTTCTATTTCCAACTTATTAAGGAATCGTCATATTGATTTCCACTGTGGTTATATCACGTTATAGTTCCACCAGCAGTATATGAGAGTCCCAATTTCTCCACATCCTCGCCAACATTTGTTATTTTCTATCTTGTTGAACTTCACTATTAATGCTGGGGCAAAATAGTATCTCATGTTTATTTTGATTTGCATCTCTCTAATGGCTAATGATCAGAAACATTTCTTCATGTGTTTGTTGGCTACCTGAATATCTTCTTTGGTGAAGTGTCTGTTCATATCTTCTGCCCATTTTTTAATTGGATTGTTTGTCTTTTTGATGTTGGGGTGTTGAAATTACTATAAATTTTACAGATTAGTCCTTTGTCTGATATGTCATTGCTAAATATGTTTTCCTATTCTGTAGGTTCTCTTTTTATTCTTCTGGAGAAGTCTTTGATGCACATAGGAATTTAATTTTCAGAAGGTCCCAATCATCTAGTGTATCTTCTGCTGTTTGTATATCTTGGGTTATGCTTGATAGTCTATTTATGCCATAAATTGTCGTTGTTGTTGTTATGTGCCGTCAAGTCAGACCCAACTCATAGCAACCCCTCCTTGGGTTTCCGAGGCAGTATCACTACAGAAGTAGATTTCCCCATTTTCCTTCCAAGGAGTTGCTGGTGGGTTTGAACCACCAGCCTTCTGGTTAGCAGTCAAGTGCCTTAGGCACTATGCTACCAGAGCTCCCATGCCATAAATTAAGGCCCCTAAATTTGTCCCTATTCTTTCTTTGATGAACTTTATAGCTTTAGTATTCACATTTAAGTCTTTGATTCATCTGGAGTTTGTTTTTGTGTATGGTGTAAGTGTGGCTCTTGTTTCATTTTTCTTCAAAAGAATATCTAGTTTTGCCAGCACCAATTGTGAAAGAAGCTATCTTTTCCCCATTTAATGGATTAAGTTCCTTTGTCAAATATCAACTGACCAAAAGTTGATACCATGATTTTGGGGTTTGCAACTCTGTTCCACTGGTCTACGTGTCTATCCTTGTACCAATAGCAGCCTGTTTTGACAACTGCTTTTGTGTAGTAGGTTTTGAGATATGGAAGTATGAGACCTACTACTTTGTTATTCTCTTTCAGAAGTGCTTTGCTTATCTGAGGTCTCTTTCCTTTCTGTATAAAATCAGTGGTTGGTTTTTTCATGTCTTTAAAGAATGTTGAAGGATCTCTTGTGGCGTAGTGCCTAAGGCATTTACTGCTAACCAGAAGGTTAGCGGTTCAAACCCACCAGCCACCCTGTGGAAGGAAGACTGGGTAATCTACTTCTGTAAATTTTTAACACCTGAGAAACCTGAAAGGGGGTCACTATGAGTCTGAGTTTACTCAATGGCAGTGAGTTTTTTTGGATCTTTTGTTTTAAACATTGTTGAAGGAACCTGGAATGGGATTGCATTGAATGTATAGATTGCTTTCAGTAGTATTGACGTTTTTACAATGTTAAATCTTCCTGGCCATGAACATGGTATGTTCTTCCATTTATGTAGATATTGTACAGTTTCTAGAAATGATGTTTTGTAGTTTTCTTTATATAGGTCTTCTGTGTTCCTGGTAAGCTATATTCCCAAGTATCTTATTCTACTGTAAATGGTATTGATTTTCTTAATTCTTTTTCAGAGACTTCTTTACTTGAGTAGAAGAATCTGATTTTGTTTTATGTTGATTTTGTGCATGCCATTATGCTAAATCTTTCAATAATTTTCAGTAGTTGTCTTGCTGAGTCTCTTGGGTTTTCTACATATAGGATCATCTCATCTGCAAATAAAACCAAAAATAAAATCTTGCATCATATTTATTCAATCTGTATGCTGAGCAAATAATCTGAGAAGCCAGACTATATTAAGAAGAGTGCAAAATCAAGATTGGAGGAAGACTCATTAACAACCTGTGATATGCAGACAATACAACTTTTCTTGCTAAAAGTTAAGATGACTTGAAGGACTTACTGAAGAAAATTAAAGATGACAGCTCATTATATGAATTACATCTCAACATGAAGAAAACGAAAATCCTCACAACTGGACCAATAAGCAGCATCATAATAAAATGAGAAAAGACTGAAATTGTCAAAGATTTTGTATTACTTGTTTCCACAATCAACATGAATGGAAGCAGTAGTCAATAAATCAGACCATATATTGTGCTGGGAAAATGTGCTTCAAAAGATCTCTTTATAGTACTGAAGAGCAAAATATCTCTTTAAAGAACTATGGTGAGCCTAACTCAAGCCATAGTATTTTCAATCTCCTCATGTCCATGTGAAAGCTGAACAATGTGTAAGAAATTTTTATTTATTTATTTTTTAAATTTCTCTATTACCCAGTCATTTTTGAGGTGGCTGCTCAGTTTTCATGTGTTTGCTCTTTTTCTGTTGTTCTTCCTAGTTTTAATTTTGTAGCATTGTGGTCTGAGAAGATGCTTTGCAGTATCTCAATATTTTTAAATTTACTGAGGTTTGCTTACTGGTCTAACATATGGTACATCCTATAGAATATTCCAAGTGTTCTCAAAAAGAATATCTATTGTGCTTTTGTTAGGTGATCTGCTTTGTAGATGTCTATAAGGTCAAGTTGGGTGATTGGATAGTTCAGTTCTTATGCTTCTTTGTTGAGTTTATTTCCAGTTGCTCTATCTTTTATACAAAGAGGTGTATTAAAGTTTCCTACTATTACTGTGGTGTCATCAATTTGTCTTTTCAATTCTTTTAAAGTCTCCTTTATGTATTTTGGGCTCTTTCATTGGATGTATAGATATTTATTATGTTTATGTCCTCTTGTTCAATTGATTCTTTAATCATTATATAATGTCCTTCCTTGTCTCTTATGGTCATTTTGTCTTAAAGACTATTTTATCAGAAATTAATATTGTCACTCCTGCCCTTTTCTGGTTGCCAATTGTTTGATATATATTTTTCCAACTCCTTTGATTGTCTTTTTTTTTTTTTTTTTTTTTTTGTCCCTGTGTCTAAGGTGAGTCTTTTGTACACAGCATATTGATGGGTCCTTTTTTCTTATCCAGTCTGCATGCTTCATTTCTTCAGAGTGGTACATTTAACCCATTTACATGCAGTGTAGTTATAGACAAGCATGCATTTATTGATGTCATTTTGTTATGTTTTTTAAATAGTGTTGCTGATTTCTTTCTATGATATAATTTTCTGTGCTGAGCTCATTGTGTTTATGAATCATGTTATTATCTCATTCATTACTATTGTTTTAGTCTTTGTTAAATATTTGTACTTTTCTTTTTTTTATTTTGATGTGAAGATTTATTATTTTTCTTTGAGATTACCCTGTATTTTATAATTTTCTTCCCAAGTTTAGTAGAGTCTGTTCTATCTCACTATTGTCTTGAATTCACCATTTAGAAGTTCTGTAACTACACTATTTAGTCCCTCTTTTTGGTTTGTTGATGCCCTCATTTACCAATTGATATCTCTGGTTCCCTGTTTACAGTTTTGTAAGCTTATATTACTTTGGATGCTTCTGTGGCTAGGTTGGTTTCTGGGTTATGTCATCAGGTGTGTTAATCATTGGTTGTTGTTTGCTATTGTTGATTCTCTATTGGAAGGATGCCCTTTAGCATCTCTTATAAAGTTATTGTTATTATTGTTAGGTGCCAATGAGTCATCTCCAACTCATAGAGACCCTATACTCTGTAGAATGAAACATCGCCCAGTACTGCACCAGCTCCATAATCCTTAATATATTTGAGCCCATAGCCACAGTCACTGTGTCAATCCATCTTGTTGAGGGCCTTCCCCTCTTTCATTGACCCTCCACCTTACCAATAATGATACCCTTCTCCAGGGCATGGTCCCTTCTGGCAACAAGACCAAAGTAAGTGAGACAAAGTCTGGCCATTTTCATATCCAAGGAGCATTCTGACTGCACTCCTCCCAGGACAGATTTGTTAGTTCTTTTAGCTGTCCATGGCACTTTCAGAATTCTTCATCAACACCACAACTCAAAACACTCTTCTTTAGTCTTCCTTATTCATTGTTCAGCTCTCTCATGCATATGAGGTGATTGAAAATACCATGGCTTGTGTCAGGAGCACCTTAGTCCTCAAGGAGAACTCTTCAGCACTTGAAAGAGGTCCTTTGCAGCCAATTTGTCCAGTGTCATACGTTCTCTGATGTTGTGAATGCTGCTTCCATTGGCTTTGATTGTAGAACCAAGCAATGCGAAGTCTTTCTTTGACAACCTCAATCTTTTCCCCATTTATCACAATGCTGCTTATAAGTCTAGTTATGAGGATTTTTGTTTTCTTTATATTGAGATGTACTCCATACCACAGACTGTATTCTTCAGTCTTCATCAGTAAGTGCTTCAAGTCATCTTCACTTTCAGCAAGCAAAGTTTTGTCTTCAGCATATCACAAGTTGTTAATTATTCATCCTCCAATCTTGATGCCATATTCTTCTTCAGGAGTCCAGCATCTTGGATTATTTTCTCAACATACAGATTGAATAAGTGTGGTGAAAGGATACAACCCTGATGCCCTCCCTTCTTGATTTTAAACCATGCAGTGTTCCCTTGTTTTTTTCAAACGACAGCCTCTTGGACTATGTACAGGTTCCTCATGGGTATAATCAAGTGTTCTGGAATTCCCACTCTTCTCAATGTCATCCACAATCTGTTATGCTCTACACAACCAAATGCTTTTACATAGTCAATAAAACACAAGTAAACATCTTTCTCGTATTCTTTGCTTTCAGCCAAGATCCATCTGACATCAACAATGATATCCATCATTCTACGTCCTCTTCTGAATCTAGCTTGCATTTCTAGAAATTTTCTGTCAACATACTGCTACAACTATTTTTGAATTATCTCCAGTAAGATTTTACTTGCATGTGATATCAATGATATTGTTCAACAATTTCCACATTCTGTGGGATCACCTTTTCTGTAATGGGTACACATATGGATCTCTTCCAGTCAGTTGGCCAGGTAACTGTCTTCCAAATCTTTTGGCATAACCAAGTGAGTGCCTCCAATGGGGCATCCGTATGTTGAAACATTTCAATGGGTAATTCCTGGAGCCTTGATCTTTGCCAATTACTTCAGTGAAGTTTCAACTTCTTCCTTCCATACCATTGGTTCTTGATCATATGCCCCCTCCTGAAATGTATGAAGATTGACCAGGTCTTTTTGGTACAATGGCTCTGTGTACTACTTCCATCTTCTTTTGATGTTTCCTGCATCATTCAATATCTTGCCTGTACAATCTTTCAATATTTCCACTCAAGGCTTAAATTTTTTCCTCAATTCTTTCAGCTTGAGAAATGCTGAGCATGTTCTTCCCTTTTGGTTTACTAACTCCAGGTCTTTGCATATTTCATTATAGTAATTGGCTTTGTCTTCTCGAGCTGCTCTTTGAAATCTTCTGTTCAGCTCTTTTATCTTGTCATTTCTTCCATTTATTTTAGCTACTCTCCACTGAAGGGAAGTTTCAGAGTCTGTTCTGACATCCATTTGGTCTTTTCTTCTTTTCTCGACTTTTTAATGACCTCTTGTTTTCTTTATGGATGATGTTCTTGATGTCACCCCACCTTCTGGTTTTTGGTCATTGGTGTTCAATTCATCAAATCTTTTCTTTAGATGGTCTCTAAATTCAGGAAGGATATATTCCAGGTCACATTTTGGCTTTATTTGTGGCCTTGTTTAACTTGTCTTCAACTTCAAGTTGAACTCGTATATGAGCAGTGGATGGTCTGTTGCACACCCAGCTCCTGGCCTTGTTCTGGCTAAAGATATTGAGCTTTTCCATCACCTCTTGGCACAGATGTAGTCAATCTGATTCTTGTGTACTCCATCTGGTGAAGTCCATATGAATAACTGCTGTTTGTGTTGTTGAAAAAGTTATTTGCAGTGAATAAGTCATTGGTCTTGCAAAATTCTATCATGTGATCTCCAGCATCATTTCTATCACCAATGCCAAATTTTCCAACTATCAGTGTTTCTTCTTTGTTTCCAACTTTTGCATTCCAGTCACCAGTGAAAACTAACTCATCTTCATTTAATGTTTAGTCGATTTCAGACTGCAAAAGTTGATAAAAATCTTCAATTTCCTCATCTTTGGCTTTGATGATTGGTGCATACATTTGAATAATATTAGTATTAACTGGTCTTCCTTGTAGGCATATGTATATTTTCCTATCACTGACAGCATTGTACTTCAAGACAGATCTTGAAAAATCCTTTGCAGTGATAAATGCCATGCCATTCCTCTTCAAATTGTCATTCCTGGCATAGTAGATTATATGGTTGTCTGATTCAAAATGGCTAAAACTGGTCAATTTCAGCTCACTAATACCTAGGATATCAATCTTTACATGTTCCATTTCATTTTTGATAACTTCCCATTTTCCTACAATCATACTTCATACATTCCATGTTCTAATTATTAATAGATATTTGCAACTGTTTTTCCTAAATTTGAGTCATTCCACATCAGCAAATGGAGGGAAAGCTTTACTTTATCCATATCATTAAGGTTTGTTCTACTCTGATGAGGCAGGTCTTTCCTAGTCATATTTTGAATGCTTTCCAACCTAAGGGGCTTATGTTCCTGCACTGTACTGGACAATGTTCCTGGGCTATTCATAAAGTTGTCCAGTAATGTATCAGGCAGTGTTTCTCTGCTATTCATAAGATTTTCACTGGCCAATTCTTTGAGAAGTGGATGGTCTCTTCCTTCTTCCTAGTCTGTCTCAGTCTGTAAGCCTCGTTGAAACCTGTGCACCATGTGCAATTCTGCTGGCATTTGAAACACTGGTGGCGCAGCCTCAAGCCCATTCAGGAAGGATATAGTCAAGGTCATACTTTGGCTCTAGTGGACTTGTATTCATTGTCTTCAATTTCAACTTGAACTTCCACATGAGCAGCTGATGGTCTGTTCCACAATCAGCCCCTGTGTCTTGTTTTGGCTGAAAATATCAAGCTTCTCCTTTGCCTCTTGACACAGATGTAGTAAATCTGATTCCTGTGTACTCTGTCTGGCTAAGTTGATATATATATAGCCACTGTTTGTCTTGTTAAAAAAAAAAAAAAAAAGTATTTGCAATGAATAAGTTGTTGGTCTTGCAAAATTCTATCATGTTATCTCCAGCCTTATTTTTTATCACCAATGCCATGTTTTCCACCTACCAGTGATTCTTCTTTGTTTCTGACTTTTGGATTCCAATCATCAGTGATAATCAACACATCTTGATTTCATGTTTGGTTAATTTCAGACTGCAGAAGCTGATAAGGATCTTCAATGTCTTCATCTTTGGCTTTGGTGGTTGGTGTGTAAAGTTGAATATGATAGTATTAACTGGCCTTCCTTGTAAGTGCATGGATATTATCCTATCAATGACAGCATTGTACTTCAGGATAGAACTTGAAACATTCTTTGTGATAATGAATGCGACACCACTCCTCTTCAGTTTGTCATTCCTGGCATTATAGATCGTATGGTTGTCTGATTCACAATGTCCAGAACCAGTCTATTTTAGGTCACAAATGCTTAGGATATCAATCTTTATGCTTTCTGTTTACTTTCTGACAACTTCCAATTTTCCTAGATTCATACTTTGTACATTCAATGTTCCAATTGTTAATGGATGTTTGTAGCTGTTTCTTCTCATTTTGACTCATGCCACATCAGCAAATGGAGGTCCCGGAAGCTGTACTCTATCCACATCATTAACAGCAGCTCTACTCTGAGTGGCAGCACTTTCTCAGTTGCATTTTGAGTGCCTTCTGACCTGAGAGGCTCATCTTCTAGTACTATATCAGACAATGCTTCAGGACTATTCATAAAGTTTTCCAGTCATATATCAGACAGTGTTTCATAAGGTTTTCACTTGCCAATTCTTTAAGAATTGGGTAGCTTCTTCTTTCTTCTGAGTCTGTCTCAGTCTGTAAGCTCCACTGAAACATGTCCACCATGGATAACCCTGTTGGTATTTGAAACACTGGTGGCATAGGCTACAGCCTCACCACAACATGCAATCCACCACAGTGTGACAAACTGACAGACAAGTTCATCTTCCTTAGATATTCCAAACCACTCTGCTCCAACTTCCCCGGCCTGCTCTTCAAAGTACAAACCAAACTCATTGACGTTGAGCTGATTCCAAGTTATGGTGACTCCTATTGAGTTTCTGAGGATGTAAATATTTACAGAAAGAGACTGTCTCATCTTTTTCCTATGGAGTGGCTGGTGGGTTAGAACCACCAACTTTTTGGTTAGCAGCCAAATGCCTTAATCAGTAAATCACCAGAGCTCAATCGTACTACTCTTACATCAAACTAATTTACTATTAGATTTTCCTTCATCATTATTTTCCATGGCTTATAGGGACCTACAAGATCTAATCACCCACATACATCTGTAGAACAACTATCTCACTTTGTTTTCTCCTACTTATCCTACTTTTGTACTAGGATCTGACTATGCATGCTGAATGTATTTCTGGACATTTATATTCCTGAAAAGTTATAAACTTTCTGATCTCTGTTTGTGAGATCTGAAAGGCTGCTTTACCTGACTACATCTAGTAGATTCTTCCCCATGTCTAGTTACGACTTGGTTACTTATTTACATGTTTATTTTTTCCTAATATGCATCACTTTATGAAAATTGTTATTTTTCTGTTGTTCCTTTTTTTTTTTTTTTTTAATGCTGTTCTTCCAAACAAGATCTTTGGCTCTGAGAAACCAGAGAACTTGTCTATTTCATTTTTATCAGGATCAATTTCTAATACAGGGAAAAATTTCAATAAATAGTCTTAAATGATTAAATGAATAAATTTTCCAATGCTAATCTTGTGCTTGTATTGATTTTTATCCCAGGCATGGATACACATGTATATGGGAAGCATCAGATCCCATTTCTAAATAATCATCGTTAAATTGAGATTAACATACAGTGAAATCTTTGAGAGCAAGAACTCTATGGGACTGCCTTGTCTGGGGCTTGAAAGTTTTCCTTCTTTGAGAGGGTGCAGTGTTACCACTTTTCTATTGCTTATTTTACTGGAGAAAAGTTTGAATTTTTATTTTCTGAGAGGTCCAACATTCTGAACTTAATAAAGTTAAGAAGCCATGATGGTGGAGTCAGTAAGTTTTGACTGTTAACTGAAAGATGTGCATTTTGAACTTACCGGCCACTCTCTGGGAGAAAAATGTGGTAGTCTGCTTCCATAAATATTAGAACCTCAGAAGCCCTGTTGGGTACTTCTATTTTGTCTGGAAATAAATAAATAAATAAATAACAAAAAACCTCATTTCCATTGAGTCAATTCCAACTCATTTGACCCCCATTGGCTTTCCAAGACTTTAAATCTTTATAGAAGCAGAATATCTCATCTTTCTTCCACAGAGTGGCAGAGAACCATTAACCTTTTTGGTTAGCAGCCAGATTCTTTAACTAGTACACCACAAGAGCTTCTAATTCTCTTCTATATGGTCATTGTAAGTTGGAATTGACTTGACAAACATGGGTTTTTCTGTCTGTATGCCTGATATTGGAATTTGACTACATGAGTCAATAACTAAAATCTTAATTGTTGAGGAACATAGTTGATGTTAAAGAAAAGTTGTAACATCCTTTTTAAGTAGTCTATCTTTACTTGAAAATAAATAAATAAATAAATAAATAGACATCAAACAAACAATATCAAATGAAAATATATGTGGTTTAATAAGGGATTGGTTTTAATAGATGAATTTATATTGCTATATTTAGGTACAAGATTATCTGTGTGATTATTATGCTGATGCTTAATTTATTATATTGGAATAATATATCATGTCATAGCTATCTATTGCTACATAACAAATTACTTTAAAACACAAGAGTTTAAGATAATAAACATGTATTGTCTTTTAATTTCAGTGAGATGGAAATCCACACAACACTTTTCTTGATATCTGTACCTCAATGTATCAAACAAAGTGGCAATCAAGGTGTAATATAAGACTGCTTGTTGTCTCATCTCACATTCAGCAAAGGAAAGATTGTTTTTGAGCTAACTCTTGTGGTTATTTGCAGGATTCAGTTCTACCTGAACTTTGGACTGAGGGTCTCATTTCCTTGCTGACTGTTCAACAGAGACCACATCTGTTGCTTTCTTTGTTGTAGGTCTTTCCATAAGGCAGCTCATAACATGGCAGCAGGTTTCAAAAAATGGAGCAGACAACAGGGCAAGCAAGGAACGAGCAAGGCTTAAGTCACAATTTCTTATATTTTTAATGTAAGAAATCACATCTGAATACCTTTGCTGTATTCTAAACAGTAGAAGGAGCTCTGGTGACAAAGTGGTTAAAGCATTCATCTGCTAACCCAAAGGTGTTTTTTTTTGTTTGTTTGTTTGTTTGGTTGGTTGGTTGGTTTTAACCAATAGAAGTCACTCATTTTCTCCAACCCAGATTCAAAGAAAAGGCATTATAAAATGTATAAATACAAGAATATGGTGATCATTGGGTACTCTTGTAGAGGCTACCTATAAGAATTACTTATTTTGATAGAAGTGTCAGTTTATAAATATAAGTAACATAAATACTTAAAGTAAGAAGGGAGAAATTCAGAATATCAATTGATATGTTTAAGTATAATTTTAGTGCTTGTTTTAACTATGTATTGTTAATTTTAAGAAACTAAATAACCTAAACTTAAAGAGCTTTTTCCAGAATACCAGTTTGCCAATGAAAGTATTTACAATTTGAAATTGATCAATTCACTGATTTGTTAAACTGTCTTTGCATGAGAATCATTAAACAGTTGATGCAGTGAATAAGTTTACAAAAACATTCTAAATAGCACATCTACCTACAGGATGTTCACCTACTCAGTAGAAACCTTTTAAAGGTGTAATGAATTAGACTATCTATTCAAGATAGACAGTCACACAAATATATGGAAAATTACATGACAAATAATACCTAAGGTAACATAAGCGATTGATAAACATGGCGACTTGTGACAATGCAACTGGAATTCATGAAATTCATATGATTTTGCATAGAATGAAGCAGAAAATACTGCTGTTGTTGTTAGGTGTCGTTGAGTTGGACCCGACTCATAGCAACCCCTCTTGGGTTTCTGAGGTGGTATCACTACATAAGTAGATTGCCCGATCTTCCTTCCAAGGAGTGACTGGTGGGTTTGAACTGCCAGCCTTCTGGTTAGCAGTCAAGTGGCTTAGGGACTATGCTACCAGAGCTCCTAGAAAATGCTACAAAACATACTTAAATTCTCATTAGATGTACTACTTAGTTCTTATTGAATGCATTTTGATTTCTTTTAAACTCAGATAATTTTAAATAATATATTTTTCTTCAATATAATTATCTTACCACTAGTTTAGAAATGACTTGTATTTCACTTTGTGAATAATTTAAATCTGAAAAGAAAAAATATGTTTAATGTTGAATCTTCCTTTATAGTATTGAATAAAATTAATAAATAAAATCTGAATTTTTGTCTAATGAACTGTGAATAATGAAATTTTATTAAAATGCTTAATTGGTTTAGGCACATGCATTGCTTAGTTATTCAATTATTCTGGCAAAATTACAAACATAGAAAGTTGAATCTGTTAAATTAAGAAGGTCATTGAAGTAATTAAGACCAGTGAAGCATATTATTAATACTTTATTTGGGAGGGTAGTAATGAAAAGTGTACCTGTTCCCCTATATTCAGGGTTATGTTCCTATTGGCATTTAATTGTGTAAGACCTCAAAAAATTGTTTAAATATGAAAAAATAGATCATTATTAAGGTGATAATAAGGCATATTTTAATAAATAAATAAACTGAGGTTTACACTAATTAATTCTGTCTTCCTTGATTTTATGAGGAAAAATAATCCATGATTTAACAGAAAATAGAGATAAGAATATGTATCATCTATGAACCAAAATAGATGTTATAATTTAAAATATCACCAAGAATAATTGATTTAACAATATTATCACTAATCATCTGGACTTTTTAAAATTTCACTGATATGTTGGAGAGAAAATGAAAGAACCAACAAAGGATGCAATAAGATAGTGCACAAGAGAAAATGTCTGAAGACTAAGACAAGAGAAATGAAGACCAACACAATGGGTATGTTAGTACCAATTCATGATCTACAGATCATGAAATTCACTTAATTTTTAATCTCTGGAGTTCAAGGAAGCATTTCTAGAGGACATAGTGTCAAATATGTAAAGATAATGTTACTATCAATTTCTCAATTACTACACATTCAACTGAACTTGACCTTTCAATATTACAAGCAGATAATGGAGTAGTGTTAAGGTCACAGAAGTCCTGTGCACTTGATTCCCCAAGATATACTCTCAAGTAACACAAACTTTCATAGGGTTTTCCCATACTCTGAAAATGTGTGAAACTAGTATGTCTGTTAAATATATTGTACAATGGAAATAATGAAGTCAACAACACGTTTTCCTTGTTATCTCCAACCGTAAGCTAAAAGTTGAATATGCTTAAACTTAGTTGTCAAATTTGCAGCACATTAGCTATGTTAACATAGGTACTTTTTAATTATATTTTCTTGGTGTATCAGGTAAATTGATTCATCAAATTTTCTTTGCTTTTTTCCCCCTAAATAATCCCCTCGTTGTTTATTTCCTGTTTTTTACACAATTCCATCTGAAATTAACTATATAATTTTTAAAACCTCTTTATTGACTGATTGCTTGATATAGATAAGAAGGAAACAGTCACTAAAGGAATAAACATGCATAAGACAAGGTCTTTGTCCTTGAAAACCTCTTAGATTAAAAGAATGGACAGGTGTGGAATAAATACATATCCAGGTTTGGAAGCTTACACAACATGGGGAGACCTCTTTAAGGAAAGTATTACAGAATTAGGAAAAAACAAAACAAAGTTTCATGTGTTGATTTGTCTGAAGGGAAAAGCAATGTAACAAAAATTTGTGACCAACACAATAACAATAGGGAAAAGGGAGACTCAGAGAGGTCTGAAAAAGATATAGACAACAGAGGAAAGTACAATTACATACAAGGATACTACTTTATCAGTAACAACAAACACTGGTCTACAGGTGGATACATAGGCAGATGAGATTATGTGTGGGTAGGTGAACAGGAATGTAACCAGGATCATAGACAGATTTGGATGATGATATTCCTACATGCATATTTGTGCTACAAAAATATCCATATACTTGATAAAACTAAGGTTAAGGTAGCTTCTTAGCCATAACCAAGCACTTTGAGGGAGTGATTCACCAGGCCTGTGAGTTTGGGACCATAGTCTCATGGGCATCAAACTCAACTGGCCCAAGATTGTATGTAAAAATATTATTCTACATCCCACTTTGGTGAGTAGTAAACAAGTCTTAAAAGCTTTTGAGAGACCAACTCTTGGTTGCTTCTTCTCTGGAGAAAATCAAAGATATTTGGAAACAATTAGTCCAACGGACTAATGAGCCATGGAAACTTCAGCCTTCAGGAACCTGAGACCAGAAGAACTAGATGTTGTCTGGCTACCAATACCAACCTCTTGGAAAGGGATTAAAGTTGGAGATCCTGAATATAGTGGGAAGAAAAATGTTTTGGAAAGAAAATTCAAAAACACAAAATGACCAGAATGATTGATCAGATAGAGACTGGTGAAACTGCTGAGACTATGCTCCTGGATTATACTTTGGTCCTAGAATTAGACTCACTTCTGTGGATTAGCTCTCAGTCATATAATAAACAGCACTAGAAGCTAAACAAATACATCAGGGAAATATACCCCTTAGAAGAATCAACTCTGAGAGATCAGAAGGGTAGCATTTGCATAGAGGGCAAGCTAGACAGACAGGTGTACATAGTTAAGAAGGACAGTTAAGGAAGGGCTAGTCAAAGGGAGGAAATGGGGGGAGACATGTTTATTGTCAGGAGTAATTGGTACCATGAAACAATATGGTATGAACTACTGAGTGTAAAATGAATCTGTTTTGTTATTTTAATTTGCACCTAAATCACAATAATTAAATATATATATATATATATATATATATATATATATATAAAGGCATTTCAAAGGGGTCCATACAAGTGAAGAGCTCTGATTCTTGAGCTTCATTTGCTTCATGGTAAACCTGCCACTGTTGATAAGCATTATAATGGTAATAGATACAAAGTAATATGGGACTGAGATTGGTAAGAATACTTATTCATATCCAGTCATGGTTTCATTAAATGTTAGGGAAGGAACCTATTAATTCTACTACCTGCGAGTGTTGATACAGATTTCATTAGCTCAGTCTTTGACTAGGATTGGAGAATAGGAGCAATTTACTAGTTAGATTAGGCAAAAGGGAATATTAAGTACAGGAAGAAGTACATACAAATGCAGAAAGATATGACAATGTGTGACCTCAAAAGAACATTGAATACTATACATCATCATGAATGAATGAATAAAAAAATAGTTAAACATATATTTAGTCTGGACATTAAGATTGTTATCAGTTAGTAAAGGTTGTTGCTTGTTTGCCAAGCTAAGTAGAGCCATTACACACTTTAAAGCAGCAAAATGCATAATTACAAAGTTGCGGCTCCTTTTTTCCATATCTCTATTTAAAATAATTTGTCATTCACCATGGTTTAGGACATAAAATATACATTTTAATCTAGTGCATTACACAAATAACTTACTATTAACATAATTTAAAATTCATACTATTTTATATATTAAATTTAGACCATATAGAGAATATAATTTAAGTGACAAGATATCATTTAATCATTAGGAAAATATTGATATTCTCATCCAATTTTCCCTTGTTTATATATGTACTTCTGTTTGCTCTGGAGCAAGCTGCCAGGCTAATGACATTTAGAGTGATGACAGAATCATCTGTCAGCCTTCTCTGTAATTCTCTCCAGGCCCCAGCAGAAAAATACATTTTCACATACTATAAAAAATTAACTACCAAAACACTGTACAAATAACTTTAAGGGTCTGATGAAATAGGCTAAAGCAAGGGCATTGAAAGTTAATTCTTCTCTTTTTGCCTAAACTTGCCTTATTCGATTTCACATATTTCATAAAATGCAACAATACTAAAAAACTTACAAATGGCAAAGACAGACATGATTCTCTAAAATAAGATATAAATAATGGTCTAAAAGTGATAAAGAATCATCTAGATTCTGAAATAGATGACTCCAAATGTATTTGTTTTATCATTTAAGATGGTTTCTGCTGTAGGTAACCAAACTCAATACTAAGAGGCTTTAATTATAAAGAGAATGATGACAAATCATGGTTCAATCATGACTTTACTCTATTTGTCTGTGATTCCTTGACTACACCTGATTATTTTTTCAGTATATTAAT
Organism: Orycteropus afer afer; assembly: GCF_000298275.1. Classification (NCBI taxonomy): domain Eukaryota; kingdom Metazoa; phylum Chordata; class Mammalia; order Tubulidentata; family Orycteropodidae; genus Orycteropus; species Orycteropus afer. The sequence continues at coordinate 1,125,298 of NW_006922067.1, forward strand.
ATAATAATAGTTTCCTCATTTCAGGACTGCACACATGCTTAGAGTGGAAAAAAAAAGAGCCCATTATTTCCAGCATTCACAGCAAGAATGATAAAATTAAATTTCTGTATAAACTAGAAACTAAACCAAACTCCCTGCTGACGAGTCAGATCCAACTCCTAGTGACCCCTCCTTGGGTTTCCGAGGTGGTATCATTGTTGAAGTAAATTGCCCCATCTTCCTTTTGAGGAGTGGCTGGTTGGTTTGAACTGCCAGCCTCTTGGTTAGCAGTCAAATGCCTTAGGCACTATGCCACCAGAGCCAGTGTTTAATAAATACCTGCCCAATGGAATGCAAATGCTGATTAACTTCAATCTTACCCTCTGTTCCCATCTAAGAAATGGCCAAGTTTCCCTTGGGTATATGGGATATGTAGGAAGGGAACTTCCAGAACCAAAAGTTGTATGCAAAGAAACCAACCAAACAAACAAAAACTCACTGCAAGCCCTTCCTTGGGTTTCCGAAGTGGTATCTGTACAGAAGTAGATTGCCCGATCTTCCTTCTGAGGAGTGGCTGGTGGGTTTGAACTGCGAGACTTCTGGTTAGCAGTCAAGTGCCTTAAGCATTATGCCACCAGAGCTAGTGAAAAAATAGGGATTGATCCTGGTAGACAGTCCACAACGTTAATTTGCCCTGCACTAAATGGAATGTCACTGCTTTATTTTAGGTACTTATAATTCTCTCCTGAAATGTTGTATCCCCAATTGTTCTTTCTTTTTTTCTTCTTCTCTTGCTCCCCATCAACAAACCACAGTCACAATGTGTTCTTTTCACTTCAAATATGACTTTCCATAAGGAAACTTGGTGTGAAGTATAAGTTCCATGAATGGGCAATCCAAATTTTCATGATACTTTTCATAATTTATTCTTGTGTTTCATGTTCCATTACACTATACCTCCAACCTAACACTCCAGAATTATTAACTGTATGCATATTCTTTATACATCTTTTTTTTTTTCAGTACACTTACTGATGCCCTTGATATAACCCTGAATGTGATTATTTCTTCATCTTCCCCTAAACTCTTAACTCTTTCCTAATAATAACAACTAGCTTAGACATCTCCTTCTTCAGAAAGCCTTCCAGATGACAAAAACTAGATTATGTTCTAGATATCTATACACTGTACAAGCATATATTACATTACATAACATTATTTCAACATTATTTCAAAATGATTTGGTTGTGTTTGCATATCGTGGTTCTATGGAATAACTTGTTTATTTCTGCAAACTCAGCTTTTGAGTAGTATCTTCAATTAATGAAGAAAAAAAAAACTATAGTAGAAGATAGTCTCCTTGAGGACTAAGGTGTGCCTGACACAAGTCATGGTGTTTTCAAATGCCTCATACGCCTGTGAGAGCTGGACAGTGAGTAGGGAAGACTGAAGAAGAATTGATGCTTTTGAGTTGTGGTGCTGGCGAAGAATTCTCAAAGTACCATGGACCGCTAAACGAACTAACAAATCTGTCCTGGAGGAAGTGCAGCCAGAACATTCCTTGGAAGAGAGGATGGCCAGACTTTGTCTCACTTACTTTGGTCATGTTATCAGAAGGGACTATTCCCTAGATAAGTTTGTCATATTTGGTAAGGTGGAGGGTTGATGAAAGAGGGGAATGCCCTCAATGAGATGGATTGACACAGTGGCTGCAGCCATGGGCTCAAGTATAGCAGGGATCACAGAGCTGGCACGGGACTGGGCGGTGTTTCCTTCTGCTGTGCACAGGGTTGCTATGAGTCGGAGACAACTCAACAGCACCTAATAACAACAACATAGTATAATATACTGAGTAACAATAACCTCATGTAGTGTCATCTTAGTCCTTGTTTCCTACCCTTCCAGTGTATGATTTATTTTATATCTTAAAATATTCCTATTTATTTTTTTAAATATATTTCTTCTGGACTAATCATCTCATCTTTCCTAGCTAAATGTAAATCATTCTTAAAGTCCATATTTAATGTGTCACTCTTTGCCAAGGAGCTAATTACAACTCATGTATCCATATGAAGTTGCCTGAAATATTTCCATAGAATAAGCTTACCTTTCTCTTCAGAATATTCAGCTTGAATACATAAATATCCATTTAGTGCCTTTTTTTATTTATAATGTGAAAAGTGTGGAATCACAAATTCCATAAGCCTGTTTAACATTATACTCTATAAGCCAGCACTTGGGTTATAACCCAGCGCTTGGGATATGGTAAACCCACTGCCATGCAGTCAGATCCAACTCATAGCGACCCCTCCTTGGGTTTTTGAGGCAGTATAACTATGGGAGTAGATTGCCCAACCTTCCTTCCAAGGAGTGGCTGATGACTTTGAACCACCAGCCTTTTGGTTACCAGTCAAATGCCTTAGACACTACACCACCAAAGCTCCTGGGACATTGTAAGCATTTAATAAATATATGCTCCAAGATGGATGTTACTATTAATTATTATACTTCTTGGACCAGTTTCCTGTCAACCTTCTTAGAAGTATGACTTTGATAACGGCTAAAGATGTAGTTTCAAAATTCAAAATAACTCATCTATGGTTATTGACTTATTTTTTGGTTATATTCAATTATTTTACTTTGAATTTTACATTTTACATTGAAAAATGTTAGATTCTTCTTTGGTATTTGTCAAGGGAACTTAGAGAGTGGAGCTATCTCATGTCACGTCATCTTGAAGATACAGACAGTCTGAGAGGCTACGTTGTCCCAGAATGACAGAATGAAAGGAGGAAAAAGTCTTTCTACTATCAGATCCCTAAACATATATTAGCATTTACATCACTCCCTCCCAACACTACCAACACGTTGACAAAATCTTTTAGGAAACAAGTGTTGTTGTTCTTGTTAGATGTCTTCAAGTAAATTCTGACTCACAGTAACTTTACATGACAGGGTAGAACTGTGCCATGGTATTTTCTAAAGTGTAAGTTTTATCGGAGAAAAATCTGTAAGTCTTTCTCCTATTGAGCCACATAACAAAACAAAACAAAACAAAAAGACAAATGCACTGTCGTGGCATCAGATCCAACTCATAGCGTCCCTTCCTTGGGTTTCTGAGGCAGTATCTCTAACGAAGTAGATTGCCCAATCTTCCTTCTGAGGAGTGGCTGGTGGGTCTGAACTGCCAGCCTTCTAGCTAGCAGTCAAATGCCTTAGGCACTATATCACCAGAGCTCCCATTGAGCTATAAGGTAGGTTCAAATGAACAACTTTTCAATTAACCAGGCATAAACAGGGATCATGATAAGTAATACAAATATTATACAAATTCTTTCAAATGTTAAGCCCAAAGTCTGAGTCCCTAAAAATAACCTCAACATCATGGTTTATAAAAATTTAGTATTTTCATCATTACCAAGTGTTTAAATATCCATTCAGTTTATGCTATATTCCCAAACTTCTGATTGATATGTACAGTAAGAGGTGTCTTGACTATTTGATTAATCAATGGAAGAAATAGAAAATCTCCTCAGGAAATGATATAATTGTTTAACAATACAATGTTTCACCATCCAGACCAGAAAATATACATATACACAAATGAAATAATATGCCATAGATAGTATTCAACAAGAGTTGTTGCAGCAGAAGGGGATAAAATCCAAATCCCTGATGCAGAAATTATTATTAGATAGAAGGGAGAACACTCTTCATATAGAAGAGTGACATGAGAATGCCATGTTACTGACATGAGGACAGACAGTGTTGACATCCATTTATTTATTAGTGATACTTAGAACTCTCTTCTGCACTCAGAATCTGTGTATTTACTCAAACTAATGGTTGCTGGTTATTTCCAACATATATATTACAGATATCTCAACTAAACACTTGCAAAATGGAACACATTAACTTCCTCACCTTATGAACTGATTATCCTCTTGTGATTGCGTTCTCAGTGAATGAGATCATTGGTATTTTTGAACCAAAAATCTTTCCAAGTTTTTCTCATCTTACAACACACAAAAATGCATCTATACATTCATCATCCTATAGCATCCTGACTTCTTCAAGGAAATTTCAATTTTCTTTTCTTTTTGCAACATATACTTCCCAAATATAGTTTTCTTCATCTTTCTATAATCTTTCACTCCACTGAAGATTCCATTTTTAACTCTTTCTTAGATTTGAAAATTATTCTTTTTTTTTTTTTTTTTCTGTAAGAGCCTTTATGATCTTTTACAAATATTGTGATTAACTAAGGGTGAAAAGTCAATAATATTACGTTTATATATTCTGGGAAGAAATAATGTTTAGGTCTTTATTCTGTTAATGATATGAAAATATTGGAAGTTTTTTTTTGTTTGTTTGTTTGTTTACTTTTGCTTTTTCTTAAGTAAGTCCAGAACCAAAGTCACAGCCATTGAGTTGATTCTGATTTAGTGACCCTCCTTAAGTTTCCAATGCTATAAATCTTTATAGAAGCAGACTACATCATCATTCTTCCATGAAGCACCTGATGGGTTTGGACAACTGTCCTTTTGGTTAGCAGCCCATGCCTTAACCACTATACCACAATAACTCTTTTTAAATGAGTAGTGTCATTATAAATTCCATGTGTTAAAATATATATATCACTTTGATATAAATAAGACTGATTAATTACAATTGTCTTGAGATGGAATTATGATGATGATTTGGGAGAAAATAAAAATAGTCTAAGGAGGGATTGCTCTGGTCTTGACCAATTTAGTGGCAGTGAAGACAAAAGTAATTGTTGAATGAATTAATTGTTAACTGCTTAAAATTATGAGTATGACAGATACAGAAAAAAAAAGGGATTCTGCCCTTTGGGCCTACAAATGGAATCACTTCCATGCATTGGCTTTCAGCCCAAAAGTAGAAAAACCTATATGCAGAACACCTACCCTAGGGAAATTCACCCAACTACTCTGGGGAGATTCACCCCTTAGATCAATCAGCCATGAGATATCAGAGCAGTAGCAGTCACGTAGAGGGAAAGCTGGACAGATAGGAATGCATAGATAAGAAGGACAAAGAGAAGCATAGTCACAGGGAGGGGAGGGGAGGAGAATTTTTTAAGGCTGGGGGTAGAAATTGGGACTGTGAAATCAAAGGTGCATGAAAGATTGGATGTAAAACAAATTTGCTTTGTAAATTGGCACACAAATCTCAATAAAAATAAATAAATGAATATGCCTGTACTGTTATCAAATCAACTCCTCTTGGGTTTCCGAGGAGGTGTCACAATGGAAGTGGATTACCCAACCTATCTTCCAAGGAATGGCTGGGGGTTTGAACCACCAGCCTTCTGATTAGCAGTCAAACTACTTAGGCACTATGCCACCAGAGCTCTTAAATAAATTAATAAATAATAAAAAAATAAATTATTTTCATCATCATCTTAACAGTTTAATAAAATGGTGCAAGTGAGAGGATTTTTCCTCCCATTGTACATGTGGCAATGTTCTGTTGCTTGCCATAAATGAAGAAGATGATACTAGTATGTAATTGGTAGGTCACAGATGTCTCTATATCCTGCAAAGTCCAAGAAAGTTCTTCAAAACTAAGTATAATGGTGGGAATACAAAATGGTGCAGCCATTATGGAAAACACTGTGGCAGTGTCTAAAAAACTAGAAATAGAACTACCATATGACCCAGTAATTTCACTCCTTTGTATGTTCCCAAAATACTTGAAAGCAGAGATTCAAACAGACACTTGCATACCAGTATTTATTGCAGCACTATTCACAATAGCTATTAGCTGGAAGCAATATAAATGCCTATCAATGGATAAACAGATAAATAAAATGTGATATACACAGACAATGAAATACTATTCACTATGATGAGAAATGAAATTCGTATACATGCTAAGATATGGATGGAGCTTCAAGACATTATGCTGAGTGAAGCAAGCCAATCACAGAAGAACAAATATTGTATAACTTCACTTTTATAAAAAAGACAGGGACAGAACATACAGAAATGTCTATACAGAAATGTATAGACACTGAAGTTATTACTGGTTGCCAAGGTTGAGAGAGAGGGGAAAATGGGAGCAATATTTATTATGGAGCCCTGAGTTTCAGTTTATGATAAGGGAAAAATCACATTGATTAAGGATAAAGTTCCACAGCCAATTAATATAATTGTTGTGCACTTATTTTAAAGAAATGAATTGGCAGAAGTTGTGGGATAGAAATATTTACATGTGTGCCAGAAAGGAATAAAAAAAAAAGGATCGTCTCTGAGGCTACATATATATAAGTACAACCAAACAATTCATAGGATTTAGTTCCTTGCTTTTGAGGTTCACAGTCAAAACTTTATGAAACATCTCAGTTAAATGGCCCAATATTGTGTTTAGTGTTTCTGCTCTACCTCTAAGCATAATGTCTGTGGTCTTAAAAGCTTTCAAATGACTAATCAAGATACAAAAATTTGTCTTATTTGTACAGAGAAAAAAAGGAAGAGAGTCAGAAATGAGAAAAGGAAATGAAATATGAGTCTTATTTCTTCCATGTGAGCTTCTGATAGATATTCAAGTAGATATGTTTGTTATTGATTGAATAAATAGCTCTGGAACTAAAAACGAATTCATGTCTGGAGATAGACATCTGGAAACTGATTACAACTAGATGTTATATTTCAGAGAAAAAGTATGAACAACTCACTAACTTGTCTTTTGCTGCATTCAGGTGTACTAAGTATATGTTGGAGGAGTCAGCCACAGGGATCCAGGCGAGGAGAGCGAAGCAAGGCTACGCCCCACAGAGGCAAGGCTGGAAGGCAGGAGAAGGAGAGTATAAAGGCAAAGGGGACTGGGATAGAGTGAAGAGCCAGCCACAGGGATCCAGGAAAGGAGAGGTTGGAGAGGTTTCCAACATCTAAGGGATGCAAACTTGTCTGTTGGTTTGTCCTACTGTGGTGACGTGTTGCTGTGAGTCTTGAGTCTGTGTCACTGGTGTTTCAAATCCAGCGGGTTGCACATGGTGCACAAGTATCATCCTGGCTTGCAGATTGAGACAGACTAGGAAGAAGGAAGAGGCCATCCACTTCTCAAAGAATTAGCCAGGGAACACCTTATGAATAGCAGAGAAACACTGTCTGATATATTACTGTGTAGCTGTATGAATAGTCCAAAAACATTGTCTAATACAGAAGAGGAGGATGAATCACTTAGGTCAGAAGACTCTCAAAATAGGACAGGGAAAGAGCTTCATCATCAGAGAAAAACCAGCCTTACTCATATGGATAAGGTAAAGCTTTCAAGACCTCTGCTTGCTGATGGGGCACCACTCAAATTGAAGAGAAACAGCTGCAAACATCCATTAATAATCAGAACATGCAATGTACAAAGTATGAATCTAGGAAAATTGGAAGTTGTCAAAACTGAAATGAGCTACTATGCCAGGAATGACAGTTTGAAGAGGAATGGCATGGCATTCATCATCACAAAGGATGTTTCAAGATCTCTCCTGAACTGCAATGCTGTCAGTGATAGGATAATATCCATATGCCTACAAAGAAGACCCATTAATACGACTATTATTCAAACTTATGCAACAACCACCAAAGCCAAAGATGAGGATATTGAAGACTCTTATCATCTTCCGCAGTCTGAAATCGGACTGAACATGCAATCATGATGTCTTAATTATCACTGGTGACTAGATGCAAAAGTTGGAAACAAAGAAGAATCACCAGTAGTTGGAAAATTTGGCCTTGGTGACAGAAAAAAATCCTAGAAATCAAATGGTAGAGTTTTGCAAAACAAATAACTTATTCATTGCAAATACCATTTTACAACAACACAAATGATGGCTGTACATGTGAACTTCACCAGATAGAAAAAAACAGGAATCAGATTGACTACACCTGTGGGAAGAGATGATGGAAAAGCTTAATATCTTCAAGCAAAACAAGGCCAGGGGCTGATCATGGAACAGACCATCAACAGTTTATATGTAAGTTCTACGTGAAGTTGAAGACAATTAAAACAAGTCCATGAGAGCCAAAATATGATCTTGAATATATCCTTCCTGAATTTAGAGACCATCTAAATAATAGATTTGATGCATTGAATAAAAGTGATCAAAAACCAGAAAAATTATGGGAAGACATCTAGAGCATTATCCATGAAGAAAGCAAGAGGTCACTTAAAAGACAACAAAAGAAGAGAAGACCAAAATGGATGACAGAAGAGACTCTGAAACTTGCCCTTGAGTGGAGAGTAGCTAAAGCTAATGGAAGAAATGAAGGATCAAAGAGCTGAACCCAAGATTTCAAAGAGCAGCCCAAGCAGACAAAGCCAATTACTATAATGAAATGTGCAAAGACTTGGAGTTAGAAAACCAAAAGGGAAGAACACGCTCAGCATTTCTCAAGCTGAAAAAATTGAGGAAGAAAATTTAAGCCTCAAATTACAAGATTGAAAGATTCTATGGGCAAAATATTGAATGATGCAGGAAACATCAAAAGAAGATGGAGGGAATACAGAGTCACTATACCAAAAAGAACTGGTAGATAGCCATCCATTTCAGGAGGTGGCATAAGAGCTGAAACAAATGCTATTGAAGGAGGAAGTCGAAGCTGCAATGAAGGAATTGGCGAAGAACAAGGCTTTGGGAATTGACAGAATATGCATTCAAATATTAAAACAAATGAATGCCCCACTGGAGGCACTCTCTTGGTTATGCCAAGAGATTTGAAAGACAGCTACCTGGCCAACTGACTGGAAGGGATCCATATTTGTACACATTCCAGAGAAAGGTGATGCCACAGAATGTGGAAATTATCAAAAAATTATCATTAATATAGCACGCAAGTAAGATCTTACTGAAGATTATTCAAAAATGGTTTCAGCAGTATATTGACAGAGAACTTCCAGAGGTGCAAGCTGGATTCAGAAGAGGACATGGAACAAGGGATATTATAGCTGTTGTCAGATGGATCTCGGTTGAAGCAAAGAATACCAGAAAGATGTTTACTTGTGTTTTATTGACTATGCAAAGGCATTTGATTGTGTGAATCATGACAAATTATGGATAACATTGAGAAAAATGGGAATTCTTGAATACTTGATTGTACTCGTGAGGAACCTGTACATTGACCAGGAGCCTATTGTTTGAACAGAACAAGGGGACACTGCATGGTTTAAAACCAAGAAGGCAGTGTGTCAGGGTTGTATCCTTTCTCCATACTTAATCTGTCTATATGCTGAGCAAATAATCTGAGAAGCTGGACTATATGAAGAAAAATGTGGCATCAGGATTGGAAGAAGAATCATTAACAACCTGAGGTATGCTGAAGATACAATTTTGCTTGCTGAAAGCGAGGATGATTTGAGAAACTTACTGGTGAAGATTAAAGAATACAGTCTTCAGTGTGGATTACATATCAATATAAAGAAAACAAAAATCCTCACACCTGGACCAATAAGCAGCATCACGATAAATGGAGAAAAGATCAAAGTTGTCAAATAATTCACATTGCTTGGTTCTACAAGGGATGCCAATGAAAGCAGCAGTCAGGACCTTAGATTATGTGTAGCACTGGGTAGATCTGCCACAAAGGAACTCTTTCAAGTGCTGAGGAGCAAGGATGCTTCCTTGAGGACTAAGGTGTGCCTGACACAAGCCATGATATTTTCAATCGCTTCATATGCATGTGAGAGCTGGACAATGAATAAGGAAGATCAAAGAAGAGTTGATGCTTTTGAGTGGTGGTGCTGGTGAAGAATGCTGAAAGTATCATGGATTGCTAAAAGAACTCACAGATCTGTCTGGGAGGAAGTGCAGCTGAAATGCTCCTAGGAAGTGAGAATGGTCAGACTTTGTTTCACCTACTTTGGTCACATTGTCAGAAGGGAACATTCCCTGGAGAAGGATGTTATGCTTGGTAAGGTGGTAAGGTGGAGGGTTGATGAAAGAGGTGAAGGCCTTCAACATGATGGATTGCCATGCTGGCTGTGACAATGGGCTCAAGTACAGCAAGGATCTTGGAGGTGGCGCATGATAGGACAGTATTTCATTCTGCTGTGCATGGGGTCGCTATGAGTCAAAACGACTCAATGGCACCTAACAACAACAACAAATATATGTTGAAAGGTGACAAGATATTGACAGCCCATTGTCTACTGCTGATTATTTTGTTATTGGCTTGTGTCTTAATAATCTGAACCCCTGCCATGTTTGCTGGAGATGACACTGTCAGACTTGACTGGTTCAAGATGATAGCTTACTCTTCAACAATCTGTGCCACATGCTGTCCCTAGATAGAAATCTGCAGCTGAATCTGGGTCAGCCAGTAGTGATGCTGTCTGAAGCTGCTACATGATGATCTTCTGGTTCTGGCCTTGCTGGCCCTGCAACTGCTCATTCTGCCATTCCTGGATCCAAATTATCTGGTCATGGCCAATAGCTTTTGCTACAAACCCTGTGTCCTAGATACAGATATTTCCATGACGGATTGACCTCATGCACAAGAGACAGTTTAAACAATGATAGATGTCCAGTCTACATGACTAAATGGCTTCTTCTGACTTACCTCATTAATGGCTACTCTGAAACTACTGTTGAATCTGTGTAGCTAAACCAAATACCTGCTCTGTTGAGCTCCTGCTGCTTATTGTATAAATTTCCATAGTCCCTCCAATTTAAAATCCTGTGCAAAATGAATTTCACTCTGGAGATCCTAGAAGATGACCAAGTATACTCCTTAGCATAGGGGCATTCATGACAGGCAAGGCTATTCTCAGGCCTGTTGCCTGACAACCCAGGCATATATGGTGTAGAGACAATGACATACCTGGCACTAGGACACTTCAAGGGTTGAATCCTGAAGTGCCTTCTCCCAGAGACTCAATTTCTACATATAGAGGCTCTATTCAGGCCTTGGACAGAATAGATTGCCTGAAGAGGTCTCAGGCTCTGATCCAGTACCTCAGGTCACTTTGATCTGTTAGGCTCAGGGTGACTATAATAATTCAGTTTTATTTCAACATATATTTATGGACCTGCCCATATGCACACTGGACTTTATTACATTCTAATTACATCCTTGGGTAAGGATCTTGTCCAAAAAACATACACAATAAAATAAGAGAGAGGTGAAAATTACAAAAATAGGTGCTACAAGACAAATTATTAGAAATAAAAGAAAGGTAGAAAGAAAATTCTAGTCATATTAGCAAAGTTAATGAATATTCCTGAAAATCAGGAGACGTAGCACAGGAAAAGTGGTATTTGAGCATGATTTTTAACATTTTAAAAGAAAGGTGGGGAAGTTACAGAAAATAAACAGGATAAAATACAGAAGAGTCCAATTTGATGAGAGCATAAGGCACATAGAAAGGAATTGAAATGCCCTAAATCTTGTTGCAGGAGCTCTGGTAGCACAGTGCCCAAGGCACTTGACTGCTATCCAGAAGGCTGGTGGTTCAAACCCACCAGCCACTCTTTGGAAGGAAGGTTGGGCAATCTACTTCCATAGTGATACTGCATCGGCAATCCAAGGAGGGCTCACTATGAGTTGGATCTGACTTGAGGGCACATAACAATAACAAATTTTATTGCTGTATTGACTTGTAAATTTTGCTTTTTATTTACTTACTTATTTATTTTGATCTCTTTATACTTCTCTGTATCCTATTTCTGCATAGTATGGGCTTCATAGGGCAATTCAGTGAATAGCAGTGTTTCTCAGATAGCTGAATGTGCACTTCTGAATTTTCACATTGATCCTGAGAAGTGTTATCCATTATAATGACCTCAGGGAAATTATGAATGCTGATTTTTTGAAATTATATTATTCTCAACCAATATCATGTTCCTAAACTCCAGATTTCTTTTCCAAATACCTCTTGAATGTCTCTAATGAATGTTCAAAATAGTTCTAAAGATATTATGCCAATCATTTATTTACAAAATTATGCTGTCCCTAAGTTTTCTTACTTAATCTATAGCAATGAAACACTTGGGTGAAACAATTAAAAGAAATCTTTAGGTAGCAATAATGATCATATGTAGTCACATCTCTAGACAATTTAGAACATAGCTCAGAAATTTTATACACAAAAGAGAGGGAAAATAATTAAAGGTACATATCCTAAAGATATGCTGCCAATCACATTTCGAGCAGCACCTCTTTGGGAAAAGAGAACAAGAGAAAAGAAATTTTCAACTTTGAAGGAAGGAATGCACAAACAGCTACATAATTTTCAGTATCTTGTACAAAATGAAAATGGAGTCATTTTTTAAAATATTATTGAGAATTTCTGGTCAGTGACAGCAGACCATTAAACCAAGCTTGATCTCCATCTGAGAGCAAGCCATGTGTGACTCTACAGGCCACCTGCCCATGAAGCCATTCCTAGATGGCTTTTCTATAAAATGATAGAATTAGTGAGATATCAACTATTTGAGATTCACATTAAAGGACAACACGGTCATAATAAATATATGATCATATTCATAAAGTGATATTTAAAGGAAATAGTTGAGCTCTAAGTGAGAAATGCGCCATAGAAATGTTCACTATTCTGTGTATCCTATATTCACCTCTATCGTGCAATTACTACAAGGATGACCAGAAATATTTTGTGAAGAGTTACAACAAAAACCTGTGTTTTTATTTTATTGACTTAGAGCTAACTACATTCATAACTTTTCTTTAAAATATGTGTGACACTGTCATTTCTCAATGATCTAGAAGAATTTACTGTGGTCACCAGTATTTATCTTGAAGTACATGAGTGTATTTTAAAGAAAATACTTATGTGGTTCTTAAGAAGTCTTGTTTTCATTCGTAACATCTTGTTTGAAACTTTACTCATGATAACCACAGGAAAAAAAAAATGTCATTTCTAGTTATATTCTGTTATTATTTGAGGAGCTCTGGTAGCATAGTGGTAAGACACTTGCCTGCTAACCAGACGTCTGGTGGTTCAAACCCACGAGCCACTCCTCGGAAGGAAGGTTGGGCAATCCTACTTCCGTAGTGATACTGCCTCGGAAACCCAAGGAGGGGTCGCTATGAGTCGGGGCCGACT
>NW_006922067.1:1138701-1140222 GCF_000298275.1 Orycteropus afer afer
CCTACTTCCGTAGTGATACTGCCTCGGAAACCCAAGGAGGGGTCGCTATGAGTCGGGTTTGACTCGACGGCACATAACAACAACAACAACAACAGTGTCTCATTATTGGCATGGATGCCCACACTGGTCCAGTTTTGATCCTTTCTTATTGGACCCTGTCAATCATTCTAAATTGTATGTGGGTTTTATAAGGTGAGGATATTTCCCAGAGGCTAAAACAACAGAAATCCTCAGATAATAGAAAAACAAACAATAAAGAAATGAAACAAAATGTATGACAGAATATGCAATTCTATGTATATTTTTAGTATTTGTCTTTTCAACACTCTACCATACAGAAAAGATGAAAAATTCCCTTACTAAATTCTTATGAGAGTATAGTTTTAAGTTCATTCTATTTTTAGGAAATAAATAAGATAAAGTAAATTACATTTAAAAATATGGAAAATGTCAAGAATGGCAACAGAGAAACCTATCTGATAAAATATCATTTGTTTAGGTGATAAGTTTTATTATGTAAATAAATAATGCATGTGTATATTTTGATATATCTAAATTGATGACATACATAGGAAGTAAGTATTTCTATAATTCTAACCTCTTTTGCATTGCCTAATATTCTGGTCATACACAACATTCAATATGTGGTATCCAGCCTCTTTTTTCTATGCTATTTCATAGGAAGGAGGAACAATTTATTAGAGAATTATTATAATTCAAAAGGCTAAATGTTTGAAAATAATTATATATTATCTACATTTGTTCTTGTTGTTGTTATTTGCCGTCAAGTCAGCACCAACTCATAGCAACCCCTCCTTGGGTTTCCGAGGCAGTATCACTACAGAAGTAGGATTGCCCAACCTTCCTTCCGAAGAGTGGTGGTGGGTTTGAACCGCCAGCCTTCTGGTTAGCAGTCAAGTGCCTTAGGCACTATAAATTAATTCTTGTTAAGTATCAAGTTTCTATTATTCCACTGTAAATTTCATAATTGTTTAAAATATTTAATTCTAAATTTTCTATGCAGTGCCATGGTCATAATAACTAATATTTTATCAGTTCACCATTCAAGTTAAAAATTCACACTTGGTGAAAAGATAAAACCTGTAGAATATTGTAGCAACTATACAAGCACAATTCAAAGGATTAAATATACAGAATTATGTATGATTACATTATTTTATAATCATACATAAACCTGTATAATTAATTATACTGTGATTATATTTGTGATTCAACCACTCATCTGTCAGTTTTCATACTGTGGTGGCTTGCATGTTGCTGCAAGGCTATGCCACCAGTATTTCAAATACAGCAGTGTCACCCATGGTGGACAGGTTTCAATGGATCTTACAGACTGAGAAAGACTCAAAAAGCGAAGGGGCCATCCACTTCTTAAAGAATCGGCCAACTCGTCTGGCAAGATGGAGGACTAGGCAGAAAGACTGCACAGACCCTCTTCAACAAAGAAAAGGGAAACCAATTAACACAGACACAGAAGATAATCTTGGACCACTGAGCCTT
>NW_006922067.1:1141864-1142883 GCF_000298275.1 Orycteropus afer afer
ATTGGAACTCTCTGATAAGGAATTCAAAAGAATTATCTTCAGGTATCTTCAAAGGCTTGATAGACAGACCAAAGAAAACACAGAAAAACCTTAGAAGAATTTTGGCAGAAAATACAAGAACAAAGTGACAAATTAAATTAAAAATTAGAAATTATTCTAAATGTACAGATAGAAATCCAAAAGATTAATACCAAATTGTCAGAAATAGGTAACACATTGGAATGGCAAATGAGAATAATTGATGCAATGGAAGATAGAATTAATGAGATGGAAGAAAAATACCTAAATACTTCTTTGAAAAGGATCAAGCAGAAAAAAAATCAAAACAAACTGAAGAAAGCCTAAGGTTCATGTGGGATACCATCTAAAGGAATAACTTACTTGTCATTGGAATTCCAGAACAGGAAGACAAAAAAAAAACCACTGAGAAAATTGTCCAAGATTTGCTAGAGGAGAACTTTCCTGAAATGATGAAAGATGATAATATATCTATTCATGAAGTCCAACGAACCCAAAACAGGATAGACCCCAAAAGAAAATCACCAAGATACATCATCATCCAACTCATCAGAACCAAAGACAAAGACAGAATCCTGAAAGCAGCATGGGAAAAACAAAAGTTACATACAAAGTACAGCCAGTAAGAATAAGCTCTGATTTATCTGCAGAAACCATACAAGTGAGAAGGCAATGGGATGGTATACATAAAACCCTGAAAGAGAAAAATTTTCAACCAAGAATTACATACACGGCAAAATTGTCCCTGAAATATGATGGTGAAATTATGAGATTTCCAGATAAGCAGAAACTAAGGGAATTTGTTAAAACCGGACCAACCTTACAAGACATTGCTAAAGGGAGTCTTTTGAACAGAGAACCAAAAATAGCAAATAACAACCAACCATTAATACACAAGATAACATAACCCAGAAACCACAGCTATGGACATATCCAAAATAAAATGAGCTTACAAGATTTTAAACAGAGAACAAGAGTTATCAACTGGCAAGTGAGGACAA
>NW_006922067.1:1147284-1151613 GCF_000298275.1 Orycteropus afer afer
GCTACCACTGTCATCCACTTGGAAGGAGATCTGTGTAGGAGATCCTTGATAGAGAGGGAGAACAATGTGGAACAAAACTCAAAATCATTTGGAGGAAAAAAGAAAAGGTGGGGACCAGGTTTGCTGGTCCAGTAGAGCCTGCTGGAACCACTGAGACTATGGCCCTTAGCTGCTCTTCAGGTCTGGAATTGAACCTACACCTGTCATTTCCAATCAAACAAAGTACAGGCATGTGAGTGAAACATTTACCTCAAGTAGACAGATGCCTTGGAGAGAACAATCATTGGAGAAGTAAGGGCTGCTTATGCACAGGGAGACAGCTCAGGGGGGAGGAGTCCATAGAGGGATGGACACTGGGTAGAGGTAACTATGGGGAGGAAGTGGGAGGGGAGCTGTTCCATTGTGGTAGACTGTGGTCAATGACATGAGACAAAGTATATGTGAACTGCTGTATGGAAAGTGAATTTTCTCTGTAAATCTTCACCCAAATCATAATAAAAAAATTAAACAAATAAAAAGATCCTATGTAAACTCTCAAAAGAAAAGAAAAAAAAAAAAAAGTATTGGCTAGTGAAAACCTTACAGATTGCAGTGAAATACTGTCTGATATATTACTGGGAAAACTTTATTAAGAACCCTGAAACCTTGTCCAATACAGTTCCAGAAGATGAACCTCTAAGGTCAGAAGGTACTCAAAATATGACTGTGGAAGAGCTGCTTCCTCAGAGTAGATTGACCTTAATGATGTGGGATGGAGTAAAGCTTTTGGGACCTTCACCTGCTGATGTGGCACAATTCAGAATTGGAAGAAACAGCTGTAAACATCCATTAGTAATCAGAACATGGAATGTACAAGGTATGGATCTAGGAAAATTGGAAGTTGTCAAAAATGAAATGGAACACATAAAGATTGACATCTTAGGGATTAGTGAGATTAAATGGATTTGTTTTGGTCATTTTGAATCAATCATATATCTACTATGAAGGGAATGACAAATTGAAGAGGAATGATGTGTCATTAATCATCACAAAGAATGTTTCACGATCTATCCTGAAGCACAATGCTGTCAGTGATAGGATAATATTCATACATTTACAAGGAATCAATTAATATTACTATTATTCACATTTACACATCAACCACCAAAGCCAAATATGAGGAAATTGAAGATTTTTACCAACTTGTGAACTCGGAAATTTACCAAACATTCACTCTAAATGTATTGATTACTACATGTTATTAGAGCAAAAGTTGGAAACAAAGAAGAATCACGGATAGTTGGAAAATATGGCCTTGTTGCTAGAAATGATGCTGGACATCACATGATAGAACATTGCAAGACCAATGACTTATTCATTGCAAATACCTTTTTTCAACAACATAAACAGGAGCTATACACATGGACTTTGCAGATGAAATATATGTTGTCGTTGTTATGTGCCATCGAGTAAGACCCGACTCATAGCGACCTCTCCTTTGGTTTCCAAGGCAGTATCACTACAGAAGTAGATTGCCTCATCTTCCTTCTGAGGAATGTCTGGTGGGTTTGAATTGCCAGCCTTCTGGTTAGCAGTCAAGTGCCTTAGGCACTATGCTACCAGAGCTCCCAATGAAATATATAGGTATTAGATTGACTACATCTGTGAAAAGAGGCAATGGAGAAACCCAATATGTATAACCAAAACAAGGCCAGGAGCTGACTGTGAAGTAGACCAACTGTTCATATGCAAGTTCAAGTTGATGTTGAAGACAATTAAACAAGTCCAAGCAAAAAGAAAAGAAAAAAACTCACTGCTGTCTAGTTGGATCTGACTCACAGTGACTGGTCCTTGGGTTTCCGAGGTGGTATCCCACATTTTTCTCTCACCTTATACAGAATCTATAAATTAGGCTTGGTTTTGATGCATCTTGAGTTCATTTTTTTGTATATGCTGTGAGGTATTGATTTTATTTCATTTTCCGCAAGTGGTTTTCCAATTTTTCCAGCACTATTTGTTGACATAGAAGAATCCAACTGATTTTTGTGTGTTGATTTTGCATCCTTCCATTTTGCTGATCCTTTCAATTAGTTCTGCTAATTTTCTTGCTGAGTCTCTGAGGTTTGCTATGTATAGGATCACATCATCTGTAAATAGAGATAGTTCTGATTCTTCTTTGCCAAATTGATGTCTTTTATTTTTCTTTCTTGCTTTGTTATCCTGGCTAAGAATTCCAACACAATGATGAATAGAAAAGGTGATAGAGGGTATCCTTGACTGGCTCCTGTTTACACTAGGAATACCTCAAATCTCTTTCCATTAAAAATAATGTTGGCTGTTGGTTATGCATATATGCCATTATGTTGAAAAATTTTCCTTCTATTCCTACATTGGTCAGCTTTTTTTTTTTTTTTTTAGTCAGGAATGGATGCTAGATTTTATCAAAGGCCATTTCTGCACTGACTGATATGATCGTGTGATTATTTTCTTTGGTTTTATTTGTTGTTGTTGTTGTTGTTTGCCGTCGCGTCGGCCCCACTCATAGCGACCCCTCCTTGGGTTTCCAAGGCAGTATCACTACAGAAGTAGGATTGCCCAACCTTCCTTCTGATGAGTGGCTCATGGGTTTGAACCACCAGCCTTCTGGTGAGCAGTCAAGTGCCTTGGGCACTATGTTACCAGAGCTCCTTGGTTTTATTTAGGTAGTGGATTATGGTGATTGTTTTCTTAATGTTGAACTATCCTTGCATATCTGGTACGTATCCATCCCACTTTGTCATAGTGTGTTTCTTTTTTTGATACAGAGTCTATTGGCTAGAATTTTGTTAAATATTTTTTCCATATATTTTCATGAGGGATATTGGTCTGTAGTTTTCCTTTTTAGGGGTGTATTTTCCTGGTTTTGGTATTAGGGTTATGCTTGCTTCATATGGGAGTATGTCATACTTTTGTGCTGAAACAACTTGAGTACATAGGTGTCGACTCTTCTCTGAACATTTGATAGAATTCTCCAGTGAAGCCATCTTGGCTAGGATTATTTTTCAAGGGGAATTTTTTAAGACCAGCTCAATTTCTTCCTTTGTCATGGTTTTGTTCAAATTTTCTACCTCAGTCTGTGCTAATTTAGGTGGGTTTAGAAATTTGTCCATTTGTTTCAGGTTTTTAATTTATAGGAGTGCAGCTATTCATAGTATTTTTTTAATAATTTTTATTTCATTTGGTTCTGTTGTGATGTTGCCCATTTAATTTATTATTGGTGTTATTTTCACATTCTCTTTTTTTCTTTAGTTAAATTTGCCATTGGTTTGTCAATTTTTTTAATTTTTTTGAAGAACTTGTTTCTAGTCTTATTGATTTTCTGAATTGTTTTTCTGTTTTCTGCTTCATTTATTTTTGCTCTGATCTTTATTATTTCCTTTCTTCTGGAGAATAAAAGACTTCTTTTGCTGTTCTTTTTCTAATTGCTGAAGTTGTTGGATTAAGGCACTGATTCTGGTTCTTTCTTCTGTTTTGATGTGTGCCTTAATTGCTATCAATTGACCTCTGAGTACTTCTTTCACTGTTTCCCAAACATTGTGGAACATTTTGTTTTAATTCTCATTTTTTTCTAGGATTTTCTTTTTTTAATTTCACACTTCATTTCTTCTGTTACCTAGTCATTCTTGAACAGTGTGTTATTCAGTTCCCAGGTATCTGATTTTCCCCCCTTGTCCTCTTAATATTGATTTCTAATTTTATAACATTGTGGTACACAAAGATGTAGAACTTCATTTTTAAATTCATTGAGTCTGGAATTATTGCCTAACTTATGGTTAATTCTAGAGAATGATCCATGTACACTGTAAAGAAAATATACTGTGTTTTTGTTCATTGGAATACTCTGTATATGTCTATGAGATCAATTGGTTGATTGAGTTGTTTAGATCTCCTTTGTCTTAGTTGAATTATTTTCTAGTTGTTTCTTTTTTTCCTTGAAAGTGGTGTGTTAAAGTCTCCTGCTATTATTTTAGTATTGTCTATTTCCCCTTTCAATTCATTTAATGCTTGCTTTATGTCTCTTGGAGCTTTTGCATTGGGTGCATAGATAAATATTATGGTTATATCCTTTGGTCTATTGACCCTTTCGTCATCATATAATGCTCTTCCTTGTCATTTATGTTTGATTTATCTTGAAGTCATCAGAAATTAATATTACCACTCCTGCTCTTTTTTTGGTTGCTTGATATATATATATATTTTTTTTTTTTTTTCCATCTATTTATTTATTTATTTATTCATTCATTTATTTAGTCTTTGTGTCACTGGTGAGTCTCTTCTCGTGGCATATTGATTGCTTTTGGTTTATTATCC
>NW_006922067.1:1151713-1159792 GCF_000298275.1 Orycteropus afer afer
GCCTTGAAACCTATTTTAACAGAAATTAATATTGCCTCTCCTGCTTTTTTTTTTCTGGTTGCTGTTAGCTTGATATATTTTTTTCCATCCCTTGATATTTATTTATTTATTTATTCATTCATTTATTTAGTCTTTGTGTCACTGGTGAGTCTCTTCTCGTGGCATATTGATTGCTTTTGGTTTATTATCCAATCTTCCACTCTTTTTCTCTTGACTGGTGCATTTAATCAATTCACAATTAGTGTAATTAATAATAAGTAGGAACTTATTGGTGTAATTCTTTTGTGTGTTTTTGTTGTATGCTGATGATTTCTTTGTTCCAAATATTTTTCTGTGTTGAGTTCATTTTGTTATCATTTTCTTTCCCTTTTCTTCATTATTGTTGCTTTTGTGTTTAGTAAGTCCCTGTGATTTTCTCCCTTTTATTTTGGTTAGAATATTTATTAATTTTCTTTGTGGTTACCCTGTAGCAAATTCTTATCTCCCTAGTTTAGAGCAGTCAGCTTTATTTTGATATTGTCCTGACTTCACTATATGAAAGCTTTATAATGATATCACTTATTCACTCATTTTTTTGTAGTTGATATTGTTTATAGATTTACTCCTCTGGTTCTCTGTTTTCTATTCTTTTAGCTTATTTTAGATGTGAGGATTCTTTTCTTTCATTGGTTTCTGTATTGTATTGTCACATGCTTAATCTTAGGTTGTTGTCTTCCATTACTAGTTTCTGTTGGAAGGATTCCCTTTAGCATTTCTTATACAGTTGTTCTGGTTTTTACAAATTCTCTTATTTTTTTGTTTGTCTGGGAATGTCATAATTTTTCACCATCATATTTGAGAGATGTTTATGCTGGATATAGAATCCTTGGTTTGCATTTTTTTTTCCTTGAAGATTTTGTTTATGTCATCCCATTGCCTTGTTGCTTGAAAGGTTTCTGCTGATAAATTACAGCTTACTCTTATTGATTGTTCTTTGCAAGTAACATTTCACTTTTCCCTCAGTTGCTGTCAAAATTCTCTCTTTGTCTTGGAGTTTAATTATGATATGTCTTGTTGTCTTGTTTATCTGTTTATCTCTTAGGGTCTATCCTGTATGGGGTTTGTTGAGCTACTTTGATGGATATATTTTCTTCTTTCATGATATTGAGGAAGTTTTCTGTTAGCAGGTCTTTGAAGAATTCTTTGTTGTTGTTGTTGTTGTTTGTTTTCTAACATCCTCTTGTTCTGGAGTTCCAATGAGGCATATGTAATTTCTTTTGCTATCATTCAAATAACTCTTAGATTGCCTTCATTTATCTTCACTCTCTTTTCAGATTTTCCCTCATACAAGCTGGTATCATCTTCTAGGTGGAATGTGTGCTCTCTAGCCAGATTTATTCTACTCTTCTATCCTTCCAATGTGTTTTCTATCTCCATAATTTTAATGTTCATCTTCTGGAGATCTAATTACTGTTTTTGTATGATTTATAATTGTCTATTTTTTCCTTGTATGATTTTCCTGACTTCCTCAAGGGTATTTTCTGTCTTTTCCTTGTTTATGGCTTTATGATTTCCCTGAGCTCTTGTAAGGTTATGGTCATACACACACACACACACACACACACACACACACATATATATATATGTATATATATTTGAAATTCCTTTTCAGGTAGTTCTATTACTTGTTTTCCTTGGGGCAATTTCCCAGTTCTTTATTTTAGTCACTTCTGCTATCTTGTACTGTTTCTTTGTTTGACTTGAAATTGTCTGTTTTCTCCAAGTTATTTTGAAGTTATTAATATTTGTTGATTGCATGTTACTTTGCTACAATATATCCAGATGAGCGGGGCAGGTGTTAATTTGGCAGCACCAAGGCACTCCCCACTTATTTTGATATTGGTGGAATGTAGGTATGGGTCTCAGTTTGACATAAAGAGGAGCTGCAGTTGGGATGAACAGATGTTATCCACCAATTGTTGTTGATCCAGTGGTGTAGGAGTTGATAGTAGAGTTCATTCACTAGATGAGGTGGCCAGTGCAGTAGAAATGGCTGACTAGTGCAAAGTTAATATCACCCTCCTTGAGTTCCTCTTGATCTGTCTACACTGTGTTTTTATTGGTATATTCAAGATGTCCTTACTTCAGATGGTCTGGCTTCTTCTATTTCACCAGTCACTAATTTCACTCCAATTTCTTTACCAGTCAACACTGAATCTAATAATTTATTTTCTCATTTGATGCTCAGAATTCCAGGATCATTATTTATATCTCTTTCATTCCAATTTTTGAATCTCATTAATGAGGGAGTTGGCAGAAATTGTCAGCAGGATGCCATATTGTTTCTGCCTCCTGCAGTATCTTTTGAACTCTAACAGTTGAATATCTTTTACCCCAACAATTACATTAAGTACATAACCAGCTCTAGTGACATAGAGCCTAAGGCATTTGACTGCTAACCAGAAGACTGGTGGTTGAAACCCACCAGCCACTCCTTGGAAGGAAGACTGGGCAATCTACTTCTGTAGAGTGACCACCTAGGAAACCCAAGGAGGGATTTCTATGAGTTCCATTGACTTGACAACAGTGTTTTTGTTTTTGATTTTTTATACTACCATAATTCATGTACTGAACTAAAATATTCAGTGAAAAACTATTTTAAATAACCTACAATTTGAAAATATATAAACAACCAACACTATTAACATGGAAATACAATAAAATAAAATTCAGTGATAATAACGAATATTCAGGGATACATGAAATAGAATGGATCTCATAAGCCTTATACTGAGTAAAAGAAACAAGACACAAAAGAATGCATATGACTTGAAATACATACTATAGAATGTATTATAGAATGATGCCTTGGGGTGGCCTAGAAACTGAAACAGAGCAAGAGAGTGCTTCTGAGGTTTATTGACTATTGACCTAGGGTGCTGCTTGCTCAATGCATTTTGCTATCCTTTTTTAAACTACACACTTATGTCACTCTTCAATATATAAATTATATATCAATGTTGTTGTTGTTATGTGCCATTGAGTCAGATTCGACTCATATCGATGGCTCCTTGGGTTTCCAAGGCAGTATCACTACAGAAGTAGATTGCCTAACCTTCCTTATGAGGAGTGGCTGGTGGGTTTGAACTGCCAGCCTTCTGGTTAGCAGTCAAGTGCCTTAGGCACTATGCTACCAGATCTCCTTACATATTAATAAGAAATTTATAGAGATGAATACAAATGTTGAATACAACTATTTAAGCATTCAATTCAAATGTTTAACAAATAAGGAAGCAAATCCAAATTATCAAGAAGGAAGAAAGTTAGTTGTGGAAAAGCAAAGTCAAGAGGTATGAGCAAGGGCAAATTCCAAAGCTTCGTTTAGATTTCAGGCTTAATGAGAATAATTATTTGGATTAAGATAAGGTCATTTATCACTTTAATTGCTTACTGAATCATCAACTACCAATATAAAGATAGTATTTGTTTTTAAAGATACATGTGAATACATTTTCCTCCCTTCAAATAGAAAACCAAGCAGAAAATTCTTAGGTCAAGGGATTCCAAAACTGTAGGTCAAATTTCTCCTACTTTAGGTAGCAATATGGAAGTATAAGCATAAAAGTGGACATTTACCTTTCCGCATTCAATTAATTAATATTGAGTCTTTTTTGGTTACATTTTTGTAAGTATTGTGATATCCTACCACAATCAACTCATTAATGTCCTTAAGCAATATTTAAAAATACTTGGTGATGAAGAATATTTTTTATTGTACATTTAAAAGCCATAGGACCAATTTAATTGACAAGTGATATAAATCTAAATAAAACCCACTTTGCTACAAACACAAACACAAAACCACTGTCCTCAAGTCACTTCCAACTCAAAGCAACTTTAACGGATTTACAAGGTTGTAATATTATAACAGCAGACAGCTACAGCTTTCTTCTGTGCAATGTCTGGTGGATTAGAACCCTGACCTTTTGGTTAGGAGCCAGGCAAGCATTTTAACCACTGCATCACCAGGGCTCCTACTTTGCCACAAATCTAACACAAATAGTTAACAACTATAAAAACTCCATGTGATTCAGCTTTGGAGGCTCTTGGTGTCTGGGTATATTTCACCAGCCGTGCTTGGTTTATGAAATTGCAGTCATATATTCTACTTCTATCAGATATTTCAACTGTTTATTTTTCATATTAATTATTGCTCAGAGATCCAATATTAAAAATATTTCCAGAAATTGCTAACCACAGATAGAAGCCATCCTGATAACAAGATAATATTGTCTTGTTGTTGTTAAACAGCATTATGGTGATTCTACCTCATAGTGACCCTACAGGACAGAGTAAAACTGCCCCATAGGGTTTTTTGGCTACTAATCATCAGGTCTTCTATCCCACAAGGCCACAAGTGATGGGTTTGAACTGCTGAACTTTCAGTTAGCCCTCAATAGGGCTTAACTATTGTGCCTCCGGGGCTCTTTATAAGAGTTTGAAATATATCCACAAGAAACAATTGCAGGTTCAGGAACTATAGGACCAGACTCCTTTTAACTATCCAGCATCTAAACAGTTGAGAATATAACTTTTGTGATTTGAAAAAGGATCATGCTACTCTTGCAGAAAGTTTTCCATGAGCATGAAATTGGTATAACCATTGCCTTCTCTTTGTTCCCAGGCCATTTTTTTCTTGGACTGTCTGTGATTATCTCCATCTACTTGATCTACACTGCCTTTTCCTGGCAATTTAAAATCTCAACCTCATCTTATAGAGCCAGGGCATGTAAGATTCTCATCCTTTAACTTTGAGTTAGGCTTTAGAAAAATAAATGATTGAATTAATCCTTCTCAATTTACTTTGCACCCACCAAATTTTAGAGGAGCAGAGTTTAAATACTCAGCTGCCAACCCAAAATTGGTCATTTCAATCCACCATCCACTCTGTGGAAGAATGATGTGTCTGTCTGGTTCTGTAAAGATTAACAGCTTTGGAAGCCATATGGGACAGATCTATCCACCAGCCACTCCTCAGAAGGAAGGTTGGGAAATCTACTTCTGTAGTGAAACTTCCTGGGAAACCCAAGGAAGGGTCACTGTGAGTCGGAGCTGTTGACAGCAGTGAGTGAGTGAGTGAGACTTTGTCCTGTAAACTTGCTATGCATCTGTATAGGCCAAAGAGTAACAAGTTTTGTTTGGTTTAAATTTTAGTAATATCTCCATTGCTCTCTTTAAAAAAAAAAAAAAAAAAAAAGAAAGAAAGAAAACTTACTGACATTCAGTGGATTCCGTCTCATAATGACACCCTTTGGGTTTCCAAAGTGGTAAATCTTTATGGAGGTAGATTGCCCAGTCTTCCTTCCATGACATGAATGGTGGGTTTGAACCACTAACTTCTGGTTAGCAGTTAAATGCCTTAGGCACTATGCTATCTTCTCTCTCTAATATTCAGCTTAATAAAATTATCACCACTATTACTGTACATACATAACTTTAAAAAATTGAGTGTATAAACATTGTGCTATTACATTCATTGGTGAGGTTTTAATGTGAGAGAATATACTTGAACCATTCCAAAGTAAGAGGAATTTTGAAATTCTGGAGAACATATTTACTCTATTGAGAGTCCACTACCCTTCTAATGCATCAGTGAGATCACTTTTGTAGATTTCATTGTGGTGACCTCTAGGAAGTGAAAATGCAGTATATACTCTGTCTATTGGAATATCTTGTGAAACACTGTAAGGGAGTGGTTGCCATTATTGAAGGAGTATCAAGGTTGTATAAATGGTTAAGTGTTCAGTTGCCAACAAAAAGGTTGATTGTTCTACCTTGGCACCTAAGAAAAAAAGCCTAATGGTTCAAATGATCACAACCATGAAAACTGTATGAAGCACAGTTCTGCTCTACAACCAGTGGGGTCACCATGAGTTAGAATACACTCAACAGCAGCAGCAATTGCTCATTTATATATTTATTTGAGCTCAGTCACTATTGAATTGAGAGACTTCACACTTTTGTTTATTAAAATGTAAGTGCTTTTCAGGTTGTCCTGGAATCAGAGCTTGGTGATTGACCTTTGGGTACTCATAGACAGGGGAACAATATATGTTTGTTTTCTTGACAGACTTTATATGCACAAGTACCACAAGGGATTGACAACATGGCCCCTGCACTCCATAGGTCTTTATTTTTCTGGTTCTCCCCAGTTTCTCCAATTCTTTATTATTAACCTTATCACAATAGTGAAGACCTATGTGGACACTTCCAGGTGGGACAAAATTAATACACATATCAAATCAATTACTCCATTCCAATCTTCTTTTGATAAGCAACAATTATCATGGATTATGTTACTACTGCTCTTCCCAAGAATTCTGAATTTATTTCATCCTCTCAAGTTCCACTGGAGCTCTGGTAGCATAGTGACTAAGACACTTGACTGCTTCAGAAGGCTGGCAGTTTAACCCACCAGCCACTTCTCGGAGGTAAGATGGGGCAATCTACTTCCGCAGTGATACTGCCTCAGAAACCCAAGAAGGGGTCGCTATGAGTCGGGTCCAACTCAACGGCACATAACAAGAACAGTAAAGTTCCATTATGAAGTATTATGAATTAACTGCAAAAACAGATCTGTTTATTAATGTGGAATGAGACAGAATGGAATGAAATAGAATAGGATAGGGTGGTACAATAAGGTAGAGCAGAACAGAGAAGAACAAAACAGAATAAAATGGAAAAGGAAGAATAGAATAAGAGCAAAAAGGTATCTAAACCTGTTAACAAATGGAATAAGCTATTCAAAATGAAGGGTTTCCAGTGGATTTTCCACATTATCCTGAAATTTTAATCCATGTGAAGTGCATGAAATAGCCTACTAAAATCTAGGTGGTCCTAGCACACGGTAGTTTCTGGCATGTCTACCATCATATCTTCCCTAGTCTAGAAAAACCCATTCCAAATGGCTCCACTAATTTTGATATTGTCCTCTGTGCAACTTTTGCCTCCACCTTAATCTTTACCACACTTACACATTCTATAGAACACAGAAATCCTTAATAAATAAAGATAGTTTTCTATATGATCAGCTATAACTCACTAGTCCTGATACAGGATTTGCTTCAGTATCTGGACCCAGAGAGTAGACTAAAATGTAGCATTCTGAAAAGTGATCTAAATCTTCACCCGTATCTTTCATTCCCTGAAGCTACCATATTCTTTTATTGCATTTGAACATGTAGAAACCTACATTCTCAAATCCAATGCTATAACAGATGAATTAATTAGGAAATAGATTGCAAATCACACGATCAGTGACAGGAACTTAAGGTGTGTGTGGAGGCAATCAAGCTCCAGGATTACATCTCAGATGTCCCAAATTATAGTACAGTGAAAAAACCTTTGTTTCCCAGCATGTACCATTTCTAAGCTATCTATTAGACAAGAACTTAGATATAATGTTGAAGAGAAACTTGAGTAGAAGGGGCATTTAGGTGTAAGGAATGGTTTCACCTGTAAATCTACCCATGCAGCCTAGCTCACCTTGAGAGAACTAATCCTCATAGCTCCCCTTGACTAGTACCCTTCCTTAATTATTCTCAAAATTGCAAATTGTGCTTCATGGAAGATCCTAGAAAGATGGCAGGTCTTCTGCCAGAGGCTTTCTGCTAATAGCCTATCAGCATGCTCCTTTATTGTCCCTTTTTAAACTAAAGTAAGCACTATATAGTGTGTGTGTGTGCTTCATATGTATTTTGTTATTTTACTTTGTCACTTAAACCATGAAGCTGTCCTTGCACTCTGCCACATTTATTCCAAAGTTCAGGTGTGAATTTACAAAAATATTTATCATGATTTTTGTTGTGTGTGTGTTTGCATGAGAGTATGTACACATGGGCTAATAAGGAGATACGTAGCAGGCCGGAAGAGCAGGAGGAAGGGGATAACAAGACAGGAACATGGAGAGAGGAGCAGTCAGCCCCAGGGACAACTCAGGGACGCACAAAACAGCAGGGCAGAAGAGCAGGAGAAAGGGGTTAAAGCCAGGAAGCCAGACAGAGGTACAGTCAGCCACAGGGACCCAGTTGGGGGTGATAC
>NW_006922067.1:1161612-1163143 GCF_000298275.1 Orycteropus afer afer
ATTATATACCCGGCAAAATTGTCCTTCAAATATGATGGTGAAATTAGGAGATTTCCAGATAAGCAGAAACTAAGGGAATTTGTTAAAACCAGACCAATCATACAAGAGATGCTAAAAGGAGTCCTTTGAACAGAGAACCAAAAAGAGCAAATAACAACCGACCATTAATACACAAGATGACATAACCAGAAACCACAGCTATGGACATATCCAAAGTAAAATGAGCTTACAAGATTGTAATCAGGGAACCAGAGACATCAATTGACAAGTAAGGAAAAATACAAACAAAAAGAGGGAAAAGACTGTGTAGTTACAGAACTTCTAAATGGTGAGGAAGTTAAGAAAGTTGCAAGATAACATGGACTGTTCTCAACTCGGGGATAAAATTATAAATCATAGGGTAACCTCAAAGAAAAATTATAAACCTTCACATCACAATAAAGAAGAGGACACACACAAATATTCAGCATATACTAAAGCAACAGCAACAAAGGAAATGATAACACAACTCATAAGCATAATGAGCTCAGCACAGAAAATAATATGGAGCAAAGAATCCAGGGACACCATGAAAAAACACATAACAAAATGACAGCAACAAATTCAAACTTATCAATAATTACCCTGAATGTTAATGGGTTAAATGTGCCACTCAAGAGATGGAGAGTTGTAGATTGGTTAAGAAAACAAAACCCATCATCAATATGCTGCCTACAAGAGACACACCTTAGAGATAAAGACAAAAATAGACTAAAAATCACAGGTTGGAAAAAGATATATCAAGGAAATGGGAACTGTAAGAGAGCATGAGTGGCAATATTAATTTCTGATCAAATTGACTTTAAGACAAAAACCACCATCTGAGACAAGGAAAGACATTATATAATGATTAAAGGATCGATTTAACATGAAGATATAACCATAATAAATATCTATGGACCCAAAGAAAGAGCCCAAAAATACATAAATCAGATAATTTCCACATTCTTTGGTATCACCTTTCTTTGGAATGGGTACAGATATGGATCTCTTCCAGTCAGTTAGCCAGGTAGCTGTCTTCCAAATTTCTTCGCATAGCTTAGTAAGTGCCTAGAATGGGACATCTGTTTGTTGAAACATCTCAATGTGCATTCCATCCATTCCTGGAGCTTTGTTATTTGCCAATTCCTTCAGCATAGCTTTGATTTCTTCCTTCAATACCATTGGTTCTTCAGCATATGCCACCTCCTGAAATAGATGAACATCTACCAGTTCTTTTTGGTATAATGACTCTGTGTATTCCTTGCATCTTCTTTTGTTGTTTCCTGCATCAGTCAACATATTGCCCATAGAATCTTTCAAGATTGCAACTCAAGGCTTAAATTTTTTTCTTCAGTTCTTTCAGCTTGAGAAATACTGAGAGTGTTCTTCCCTTTAAGTTTTCTAACTCCAAGTCTTTGCACATTTCATTATAGTAATTGGCTTTGTCTGCTCGAGCTGTTCTTTGAAATCTGTTCAGCTCTTCTATCTTGTCATTTCTTCCATTTGCTTT
>NW_006922067.1:1163243-1175060 GCF_000298275.1 Orycteropus afer afer
CATGGACTGCTAAAAGAACTAACAGATCTGTCCTGGAGGAAGTGCAGACAGAATGCTCCTTGGAAGCAAGAATGGCCAGACTTCATCTCACCTATTTTGGTCATGTTGTACGAAGGGACCATTCCCTGGAGAAGGATGTCATACTTGGTGGGGTGGAGGGTAGACGAAAGACAGGGAGGCCTTCAACGAGATGGATTGACATGGTAGCTGCAATGATGGGATCAAGTATAGCAGGGATTGTGGGGCTGGCGCGGGATTGGGCAGTGTTTCATTCTGGTGTGAACTGGGTCTCTATGAGTCGGAAACGACTCCACGGCATGTAACAACAACAAACAACAACAACTATTAATATAAGGAGCTCTGGTAGCATAGTGCCTAAGGCACTTGGCTGCTACCCAAAAGGCTGGTGGTTCAAACACTCTAGCCACTCCTCAGAAGTAAGGTTGGGCACCTACTTCATAGTGAAATGGCCTCATAAACCCAAGGAGGGGTCATTATGAGTTGGATTCAACTCAACGACAGTGAGGTTTTTAGTTTTATATGCCTTTTACATTCTGGCCACAGTTAAACAACATGGTCATTCCTGCATATCCTATTCAGACCATAAGAACTTGATAATTATATGGGAAAACTTATAATTTACTTTTATTATGTAAAAATGTAGACAGTGTAGATTAGAAAGCTTTTTAAATTCAGATTTATGGCAGAAATTACTTCTGATTACTCTCTATTGTTTTTTTTTTTGTTGTAATGTGCTGTCAAGTTGACTCATAGCGACCCCTCCTTGGGTTTCCAAAGCAGTATCACTACGGAAGTAGATTGCCCCATCTTCTTTCCGAGCAGTGGCTATTCCAAACCGGCTACCACTGCCAAGTTTATTCTGACTCAAAGTTACCCACCCCCATACGATTTCCAAGGCTCTGCATTTTGATAAAAGTAGACCGTCTCATCTTTCTCCAACAGAGCAGCTGGTGGGTTTAAACTGCTGACATTTTGGTCAGCTGCCCAATGCCTTAACCACAGTGCTACCAGATATCTTTGGTTGTACTCTATACTGGATGCAAGGGAGGGCTATACCTCCCTGCTCCCTGAGGTGGAGATGGTGATAAGACATGCTTTAGCAAAGAAAGTGTGAGTGAAATGACATATTTCACCTCTTTGTGAAAATATTTAATTGCTGAGCTTAAATCTTACATTCACTCTTTCTTGGCTTAAAAACAAAACAAAACAAAAAACACGTTGTTTGTCTGGATATATGTCTACCATATAGTGGAGTATCATTTGACTTGGCTCATTGAATTGCTGCGTAATGGATGTTGTTGTTTTTATTTGCCATCAATTCAGATTCAAAACCACCCTGTGTGCAACAGAAAGAAACACTGCTGGGTACAGTGCCATCCTCACAAACCTTTCTATGTGTAAGCCCATTGTTGCAGCCACTGTGTCAACCAATGTTGTTGAAGGTTTTCCTCATTTTTGCCGACCCTCCACTTTACCAAGCGTCATATACTTCTCCTAGGTCTGGTCCCTTACAACATGACCAAACTAGGTAAAATCGATCTGGCCATTCTTCATTCTAAAGAGCATTTTGGCTGTACTTCTTCCAGGACAGATTTTTTGGTTCTTCTGGCAGTCCATGGTATTTTCAGTATTCTTTGCCAAAAGAACAATTCAAGGGTACAAGGGATATTTGCTCCAATAATATCCTGAAGTTTCAGGGGAATTTAAGTGTTAAATTTAAGTGTTAAGAGCCTGGAGACTTGTTTGTTATCACAGTATAACACAACCATCCTGGCACATGGAAATTTTCTCACTTCATTGTCCTTTATTTCCTTCTATCTCTCCTTCTGTAGTGATGAGTAATAATTCATATACAACTAAAAGGAACTGCATGTTCATTTGCTGAGATCAGGAAACAGAGCTAACTATTATGACTGATGACCCTTTCAAGAGACTCACAAGTGAAAAAGTGGGTATAGAATGCAGGCAGAGTCCCCGTGACTTGTGACTATGGTTTCTACTCCTTATTCAATTTTGATTGACTCTACCTTTCTGGTTAGCAGTAAAATGTAAGGGTTTTATTCATGAAGTTATCTTCCCTAATTGCTAGTAGTCTTCTCTCATCAGGAAAGTCAGAGTGAAGTGGTTTCTATTTCCTTTAGAACTAAAGGAATTTTTCACTTGACAGTGTAGCTAAATATGGTAGCAAGCCAGATTATATTAAAGAAATTTGTTTTGATTAAGCTGATTATGGGAATACCAAGACTCATTCAAGCAGAAAATCTCATTGCTGTCTTGTTTTGTCCCAACATGAATACTTTAATGTTTTAATCTACTCCATGTTTGCTCTAGAGATTCCTATCTGCTTCCCTTCTCTCTGTTATTGCAAAATATCAAATTGTACATCTATTCATTATTAATCTCAAATATGCATATGCTGCTGGATCTCTTCTAGGTGTTAAATGAGATATGACAAGATTTTGCATACATGTACACACTTATACAGGCTAAAATTTTTAAATAGACTTTAACCAAACCAAATTCACTGCCATCAAATCAGATCATTGACTCCCCTCCTTGGGTTTCCGAAGCAGTAGCTCTACGGATGTAGATTGCCCAACCTTCCTCCAAGGAGTGACTGGTGGGTTTGGAATTCCAGCCTTCTGGTTAGCAGTCAAATGCCTTAGGCACTATGCCAACCATCCAATCAATTAAAAAGAGTTTAAGTTATACTAGCGGAGCACTCTACTGGATGTATTTTTATATTCTTATTCTTTTTATTAGTATTACTTTACCTTGTTTTCAATGAGAACTATTCTCTGCTAATGATGACAAATATACTATCTATAATTTAGTGGTTGTAAACTGATGACCTGCACAACTGTATTGATAAATAATCAATGATGGGAGCAAAAAGAGAACAAGTTGCATTTATGTGGAGATTTTATGTATTTTCAGCTCATCTTATGTTTCACTCATTAACATTTATGCTGGATATTTAGAACATGATATTTTTATATCATTTCTATTCATCACTTTATTCTCAATGTACCTTTTATGATGCCTTCTTGCATATATATTTTTTGACCCCCGGAGATAGAAGTTTTGTGAATAATATAGCTGAGCAGGATAAGTGAGAATAGGATAGGTCAGACTCACTCTGGCAAGAAATTGGATGTTGCAATGGATCCAAATTTATTTTGAGAATTTGTTATAAACCACTAGAACAAAAACAGCAAGAAGTTGAGGAAATGGTCTGTGAAATAAAAAGAGCCTGTGATAAAAGGGAAGAGAACCGATGAAGGACTTTAATTACCTAGTGTAAAAGGGAGAAATATGAAAATGTTCTCCTATTTAGAAGTACCCATTATTGTCTGAGTTAATCATATTTTCAATTACTATTCTTTTTTTTCCACAGATTAAGAAAAAATTTCTATATAATCTAAAACTATCTCCATATTTTAAAGGATCTGCTTAGATTTGCCATCACTAGATATTATGACTTTTATTTATTGGCATAAATATCCTTCAAAATTATTAATTTGCTGTTTACTAATCATAAAAATAGAAATATGATTAATAATGATTAAGCATACATAAAATCTATTTGTCACATTTACAAAGTTTTTCACTTTATATAATCCATATTAAAGTTACTTTTTGCTTTCTAAATTTGTTTAAAAATAGTCCTTTGGTTATTAACAAAGAGTATATATGACAGGTCAAAATTTTGTGAATTGGTTATTAGAATATCAATTTGAAAATTAATTATATTAATGTACATTTCAAGAAAAGAACTATGACATTGTAGCACATTTCAAGAAAGAAAAGAAAAGAAAAAAAGCACTTGAAATTTACCTAGACATATTTTGGAGTAACTGTATTATTGAGTTTTGTAATGGAAAAACAAAGTAATGAACTGTCCAAATCCCAAATTTGAATTTAAATAAAACCCTTCAGTTAAACTGACCAAATTAACTGGAACTAAAAATAAAATTGTCACTATATGCAGTTTACTTGAATTTATTGCAGAGTCACTTTGTATTCTGAGAAAATAAACATAATGAAAAAGAAGAATCAATGAAAGTGAAAACAAGTGAAATTCCAAAAGTCTGGATTCTTACTGCTAATTGCTATAACTCCGTTAAAAAACAACAACAAAAAACTCCAACTCCATTTTCATTAAGCTGATTCCAACTGACAACAACCCTATCTGACAGAGTAGAACTGCCTCATAAGATCCCCAAGACTGTAGATCTTCAGGGAAGCACACTGACTAATTCTTCTGCTTTGAAGCAGTTGGTGAGTGAGAACAATTGACCT
The DNA here is from genome assembly GCF_000298275.1 of Orycteropus afer afer. NCBI lineage: Eukaryota > Metazoa > Chordata > Mammalia > Tubulidentata > Orycteropodidae > Orycteropus > Orycteropus afer. The sequence continues at coordinate 1,167,567 of NW_006922067.1, forward strand.
TTCAGTTAATAACAAAGCACTTAATGATTGTGCCACCAAGGTTCCTTAACTCTCTAAATGTCCTCTCTTCTGATTATATGTTAAACCTCCTACTTTGTAGCTAGATTTCCTTAGATCATTGGAGTTTGGACATCCAACAGGAAAGTATTTATCAGAATGTTAAGAAACATTAACTTTCACTAATCGTTGTATATTAATGGGAAATTAATATACAATATTTTAAGAAATATACTGTATATGACAAGGAATAGTCTTATTTTGCCATATTATGTTATAGAATAAATGATTTTAGGTGAAGTGTAGCATCATTTCTTTCTCACCTCTACAAGAAAGACAATACAGATTTATTGTACTTTGTTATAAAATACAGTAAGATATAGATAATAGATAGACAGATGGATAGATAGATACTTGTATTTTTTACTAGATATCTTAGGTTCACTGTTGCAACAACAAGGCGAGAAATGATTCTTGATCAAATTAATTCAGAAATGCCATTTCCCATGATAAAATTTACCGTAGTTCATTGGTTAAAATCCAAGACTCTTGAGGTGAATTATTGGGTTCATAGTGCCTAAGCCTATGGACTGCTAACCAGAAGGGTGGTTGTTCAAACCCACCAGCCACACCTTGGAAGGAAGGTTGGGCAATCTACTTCCATGGAGATACTGTCTCGGAAATGTAAGGAGGGGTTGCTATGAGTTGGAAAAACGACTCAAGGACAGTGAGTTCGATATTTTTAGTTTTTGTTTTAGATCAACTAGGCCACTTATTTAGCTGATACTTTGAGTAAATTCCTTACTCTCTTGATGTCTCAAAATCTTCATCTGGAATAGTAGAAAAACAATGATACTGAATTATCACATAGGGTTATAAAAAAGTTAAGTAAGGTAATAATATAAAATGCTTAGATTAATGTTTAACAGTCATTACTAAAGAAAAGTAAGCTTTCATTATGTTTATGCTGTTTTTTTACTTTGAAAGTTAGAGATAAGTGTTCCTTTCTAAGAGTACATATTCTTTTCACTGACATAGTTGAAATGGTCATGGTCAGGATAGGAAATTATATTGTTGGTTTACTCTTGGGTCATTATCCATATAGAGGACGGACAGGGTCTGTCTTAGGTTTCTAACTTAGGATTTCTATGTAACTCAACCATTATTGTAATGTTTTAAGGTGATTCAGACAACCATTTTTCCAATTGGTCTGGAAGATTGAAACTTTGTCTTTGATAGAGAATCGAGTCTTTTTTTGTTTTTTTACAAAAACTACTGCTAACTTTCATACTATATTCTGAGTAATAAAATATTTTGTGTTTAATATTTAAACTTTCCTTACTTTGGAAAATTAACCTTACCATCATTAACAATAACATTTACTTCTCTAGGCCAAAGATCATGAAAATGTGAATGATTTTTGCTAAGCAGTTTTAATAAATCATAATCCAGATAATCATATTAAAGCCACCATGACCCTGTATGTTTATTATGTTCCTGGAGTAATACATAAGTCAAGGCAGAGACCAAATGGCAGAGATTTGTACTTTATTTTTTGTTAATCCCTACATCTCTGGTGGCATAATGTCTAAGGCATTTGACTGCTAAAGAGAAGGCTGGCAGTTCAAACTCACCAGCCACTCCTCAGAAGGAAGGTTGGGCAATCTACTTCCTTAGTGATATTGTCTTGGCAACCCAAGGAGGAGTCACTATGAGTCAGATCCAACTCGAAGGCAGTAAGTTTGCTTTTATATCATAAACATCCAGAAATTTATATCAAATCGTATTTAAATCTCTTGCATTATGAATTCTATAGTTGCTTTCTATAAATTTCATCTCCCTGAGAAGAGAGCATTATTTGGGAGATAAAGATTTTGGAGGCAAACATAAGGAACAGGTTGCTACTGGCAACAGTGACTTTTTGTTTTGAGTCTTTGGATCCAACCCAGTCCTGTGAGCCCTTGGCACTAAAAACTATTCTTTCTCTAGCTCAAGCCTTGAAAAATTTTAGTTCACTAGACACATTAGGATCTGTATCAACTCCAAAATTGCTAACTAATATATTTTAGATTTATTTGGCCATACGAATGAGTGAGATAGAAATGAATCAGAAGTCTTAAATCTCAACAAGAGAAGTATGTAAAGTTACCTAATAAACATATATTAATTTACTGGAAAAGGACAGAAACGAAAATGATGAAAATATACATTTATAGCCAACTTATTTTAAGAGATCACAAGATTTGTTACAATTCTTTGACCTTTATTCAACATGGCAAAATCTCATACTTGCTCAAATTCAAAAAATATGCTAGATACAATGTACTTAAGTTTTCTTCCTTCTGATTATTAAAAAAGAAACACATGTCTCTTAATTTGCCTTACCTGTTGAATAGATTTTTCTGTTGAATACTACACACAGAAATTACAAAAATATCAACAATTACAGAAGCACACTTAGGACATTCCTATAACAACATTTTTATTGGTTATGTCACTGTGGACAAGTTAAAAAATTCATAAATATGCTTCTTTTCTTCAAGCACACTCAGAGGAACCCAAGAAACTGCTTAGGAGGTATCTTTATAAAACACTGTGAGTCAGGGAATTGTTTTGTAAGATAGGGAAATCTGGTCCCTCTCAGTTCAGACAAATCAAGTGACATCTTCAATCAAATGTAAATGATATTAGTGATATAAATGTTTATATCACTAAAACATAAGTTTTTACTTTTGCTTATTTTGCATATATTTATTTAGTAGACTTCTGTGACAGGAATTGCTCACTTAAGTGTATTCCTAAAGGCTATAAAATTACATATTTTTTATTTCTCTGGATATATTTTGAGTGATCTTTATATTCCATTATGTGAACACAACAGAGTCTAGGTAATCATTTTAGAATTAACACAGATCGGAGCTATGTCCAGTGTATCAAATATCATACTCTGAAAATACCTGAACATGCATGCCTACTGACACATAAATAGGAGTTGCCACAAAATGCCTACATTTTTTTCCTTTAGTGTCTTTGACTTTTGGTTGGTTCATAGTTATCTAATCAATGTAATGAGGCAGGCTTTGTAATTTGTCTAGGATTGAGTTAAGTTATAGTGATAACTTCTAAACATATCTATTCAGTCCTGTATCCTTACTTAAGTGTCATTTTAATAGCACTGCATTATACTTTGGCAATGTGTGTTTCCACTAAGGAGATAATAAGATAAAGAGAAAAAGGAAGCATATGAAATATTGCATCAAAATTTCATCTTTTGTGATGTATGGCTAGTTAGTTGTAAATTTTTTCTAGTTCATACTTGATGCACTGCACATAAAAATTCTAGTAAGAAATAATCCTATGCTTATTATTTAGGAAACTTTTTTAAATAAATTTTCTTTCTCATATAAAAGTAGTTTGATTCCCTTCTTTCCATAAAATATCAATTTTTTAAATAATTTTGTACTGGAATTAAAATTTTAAAAAGTTAGTATTTAATTGTAGTGAATGCTGTCTTACTAGATTTCACTTAAGTAATTATTTTAATGATGCTGTACTTGGCATATTATTATTGAATTGATATTATTAAAACATTTCAAACCCCTAAATTATCATTTATGGAAGAAATAATTTATTCATGTACTAGAGAAAAATATCTCAAATTATCTAGAAACGCAAATATCTCTAAAAATATCCCTGAAACTTAGCATATTTTCTCAAAATCAGCATGTTATCTATCCCATGACAGGTTATGCTTGTTGAACTATATGACTTTGGGAACTTCAGTAAGTATGAAACTTGTTTGTTTGAATCAGGTTGCTATGGAAATTTTAACACAAATCATTAATCACCAGGTTGTAACCATGGCTACATCTTATAATTTCAGGTTATTCATGCTCTGGAACATAAAATAATACCCTTTAGACTAATTTCATTAGAATAACAGTTCCATGGTACACGCTCTGCCAGTGCGAGTTTGCCCTACATTTAACCCTACAAAGCTAATCAATTAGAGATATCTAATCAGTGAATCTATTCAGCAAAAATCTAGGATTTTGTTACTGCTAGACACTAGACTATTTCATCAAAAAAATTAAATAGTATTTTTTAAGTGATTTGTACTTAAAAAACAAAATCTTTTAATGGAGTATCAACCTGTTCTCTAGAGTGCTTGCCATTCATCAGATTGAATTCTGCAAGTATTCAAACACTTCAAAAGCTAATATGGAACTCTTCTTCTTTCATTAGATATACCATACAAATATTAGGCTTGGTATAAGTATCAGTGTAGATACAAAGTAGTGTTTAAAATGATTTTTTTTCTTTAAAGATATACCTCTTCAGCTATAATGTATCTCATAAATTTATTCATGTATGGAACACTTCTGATTTATTTCCGCTCCTTTCAGCTCTAGGAGAAAAAAAAAAAAAAAATCTTGATAATAAAAGATAAATGCTTTCAGCATATATAGATAGATTTGTGTTTAACAATGTAAAAAAAAATGATAGTTTTTAAATAAAAGAGCACCATTCTCTATGTATGGAGAATGTGTATAAATATGTTTAAATACGTCTTCATAAATGCAGGATACTTACTTAGGTTTTCTTTGTGATTTTTCATACTACAAAAGATTATTTAAACCCCACTGATTGTTAATTAACCAGAAAATTCAGGGTAGAAAATAAAATAAAATAAACAGAATAATAGAAAGATATATGTGCTCATCCAACACCAGAAAAGCTTTTCATAGAATTATATTGTTCCATGTTATCTACCAATTAGTTTATTTTGTCTTATTATCTTCAAAGAGCAGGTCCTACATTAAAACAATGAGATTTAAAAGTAGTATATTATTATCACTGTATAGTTTGAAATATGGTTGGTACAATAATTTGTAAGTTATTTCTTTAAACCAGTGGTAAGAAACATTGAGCAAGAAAAATATTAATGAAGAGGATTTGTTGAAAGATTATAAAAGGAGGATTAAAGTCGGTACATAATCTACCTAATTTATGTAAACTGATGCACAATAAAGCCCTCATAGTTGACAACGTGTGATACAATTATTTACTTTCTTTAAATCAGAAATGCGCAACTATCTTGCCAATGGGACCTATTAAGTAGGTAACTAGGTTAATTAACACTACGTCTCTGGAACCTTATTATCTCATGGAATAAGATCAATAATTATAGATCTCAAAAGAATATTAAGAGAAAAATTTTTTTTTTCACTTTGCAATTAAACAAATTATAGTTAATTCTTGTGTTCACATAATGTTGTTTTTGTTAGGTTTCATTGAGTCATCTCCAACTAATAGTGACCCGATGCACAACAGGACCAAACACTGGTCGGTCTTGAGCCAGCTGTACTATTCTTGTTACACTTGAGCCTATAGGGGCCACTACCATGGCACTCCATCTCATTGAGGGCCTTCCATTCTTCGTCAACCCTCCACCTTACCAAGTATGACATTCTTCTCCAGGGAATGGTCCCTTCTGACAACATGATCTAAGTATGTAAGATGAAGTCTGGCTATTCTCACTTCCAAAGAGCATTCTGGCTGCACTTCCTCCAGGACAAACCTGGTAGTTCTTTTAGAAGTCCATGGTACTTTCAGCATTCTTTGCCAACACCACAGCTCAAAAGCATCAACTCTTCTTCACTCTTTCTTATTCATTGTCCAGCTCTCATATGCATATGATGTGATTGAAAATACTGTGGCTTTTGTCAGGTGCACCTTAGTCCTCAAGGAGACATCTTTGCTCTGCAGCACTTGAAAGAGGTCCTTTGCAGCTGATTTGCCCAGTGCTATATGTTGTCTCATGTCCTGACTGCTGCTTCCATTGGAGTTGATTGTAGAACCAAGCAATGTAAAGTCTTCGACAATTTGAATCATTTCTCCATTTATCATAATGCTGCTCATAGGTCCAGTTGTGGGAATTTTTGTTTTCTTTATATTGAGATGTCATCCATACTGCAGATTGTAGTCTTCAATCTTCATCAGCAAGTACTTCAAGTCATCCTCACTCTCAGCAAGCAAAGTTTTGTCGTTAGCATATTGCAGGTTGTTAATTATTCTTCTTCCAATCCTGATGCTATGCTCTTTTTCATATAGTCCAGCTTCTCAGATTATTTACTCTGCATATAGACAGAATAAATATGGTGAAAGGTTACCACCCTGACATAACCTTTTCTTGATTTTAAACCATGTAGTGTTCCTTTTTTCTGTTTGAATGACAACCTCCTGGTCTACGTACAGGTTCCTCATGAGTACAATCAGCTGTTCTGGAATTCCCATTCCTCTCAATGTTATCCACAATTTGCTACGATCCACACAATCAAATGCTTTTGTGTAGTCAATGAAACACAAGTAAACATCTTTTTGGTATTCTTTACTTTGAGTCAAGAGCCCTCGGACATCAGCAATGATATCCCTTGTTCCATGTCATCTTCTGAATCCAGGCTCACCTCTGGAAGTTCTCTGTCAATATACTGCTGCAACCATTTTTGAATTATGTTCAGTAATATTTTACTTGCATGCAATATTAATGATCTTGTTCGATAATTTCCATATTCTGTGATGGCAAGGTGGCAGACTAGGTAGAAAGACTGCACAGACCCTCTTCAACAAATAAAAGAGAAACCAATTAACACAGACACAGAAGATAATCCTGGACCCCTGAGCCTCAAAGAGAAGGATATAGAAGTGGAATAAACCCTAACTAGCAGAAGAATTTGTGTGAAAATACCAAAAAAGAAGACAGATGGAGCTGCAGTCTGGCAGTGATCCTGAGTGATCCTGATGGCACAGACATCTTGGAGATTCCCAAGTGGTGGTAGGACCTAAGAATTAACCAAAAAATCGGCCCTGCTAGCCAGGGACTGCATGGAAGACTGTGCATGGTGGCTGGGGAGTAAATGGAGAAGGTGAAGAGAAAAGTGGGCTGAGCTGTGGACTTTTGCCAGTCCAGAGTGTGCCGCCATCTTAAAGGTTTAAAAGCGCCTTGACTATTTTGGATATTTAAAGAGACAGTGCTCTCACAGATTCCTGGGGCTTAAGAACACATTCTGCTTTCCAGCTACCCCGATGACACTCCAGACCCTGCAAGACTGAAAAGGTAAGACATTCCTCTTGTCAGTCTTATACCCTACACCCCCTTGGTGAATGGAGGTGTGGCCATCCCCCACTCCCACCTACCTTCTGGGCCCACAGGAATTCCATCACAGTCTGCGTGCTCAGACAGAGCCTGGATGCCCTGCACTGTCCTTCACTGATTCTTTTTTTTTTCTCTTTTATTTATTTAATTTTTTCTTGTTCACTTTTTTTTTTCTTCCTGGTGATTAGTTTGCTTATATTTGTCTTTTTTAAAACAACTATTCTTATTAATACTTTTGTCCTTTTTATTACTATTCTTAATCTTCCCCTCCCAGGTCCTAGTTTTCAGCATTTTTTCTTTTCCTTGTTCTGGTTGAAATTTTTATTTTTATTTATTTATTT